>NW_027556683.1:0-19499 GCF_964204865.1 Styela clava
AAAACCGTCAAAAAACACCAATAACCCTGCTAAAACGCTTAAAAACAGTGAAAAAACCGTCAAAAAACACCAATAACCCTGCTAAACGCTTATAAACAGTGAAAAACCGTCAAAAAACACCAAATAACCCTGCTAAAACGCTTAAAAACAGTGAAAACCGTCAAAAAACACCAATAACCCTGCTAAAACGCTTGAAAACAGTGAAAAACCGTCAAAAAACACCAATAACCCTGCTAAAACGCTTAAAAACAGTGAAAAATCGTCAAAAACACCAATAACCCTGCTAAAACGCTTAAAACAGTGAAAAAACCGTCAAAAACACCAATAACCCTACTAAACGCTCAAAAACAGTGAAAAACCGTCAAAAAACACCAATAACCCTGCTAAAACGCTTAAAAACAGTGAAAAACCGTCAAAAAACACCAATAACCCTGCTAAAACGCCTAAAAACAGTGAAAAACCGTCAAAAAACACCAATAACCCTGCTAAAACGCTTAAAAACAGTGAAAAACCGTCAAAAAACACCAATAACCCTGCTAAAACGCTTAAAAACAGTGAAAAACCGTCAAAAAACACCAATAACCCTGCTAAAACGCTTAAAACAGTGAAAAACCGTCAAAAAACACCAATAACCCTGCTAAAACGCTTAAAAACAGTGAAAAACCGTCAAAAAACACCAATAACCCTGCTAAAACGCTTAAAAACAGTGAAAAACCGTCAAAAAACACCAATAACCCTGCTAAAACGCTTAAAAACAGTGAAAAACCGTCAAAAAACACCAATACCAATAACCCTGCTAAAACGCTTAAAAACAGTGAAAAACCGTCAAAAACACCAATAACCCTGCTAAAACGCTTAAAAACAGTGAAAAACCGTCAAAAAACACCAATAACCCTGCTAAAACGCTTAAAAACAGTGAAAAACCGTCAAAAAACACCAATAACCCTGCTGCTGCTGCTGCTGCTAAAACGCTAAAAACAGTGAAAAAACGTCAAAAAACACCAATAACCCTGCTAAAACGCTTAAAAACAGTGAAAAACCGTCAAAAAACACCAATAACCCTGCTAAAACGCCTAAAAACAGTGAAAAACCGTCAAAAAACACCAATAACCCTGCTAAAACGCCTAAAAACAGTGAAAAACCGTCAAAAACACCAATAACCCTGCTAAAACTCTTAAAAACAGTGGAAAACCGTCAAAAAACACCAATAACCCTGCTAAAACGCTTAAAAACAGTGAAAAACCGTCAAAAAACACCAATAACCCTGCTAAAACGCTTAAAAACAGTGAAAAATCGTCAAAAAACACCAATAACCCTGCTAAAACGCTTAAAAACAGTGAAAAATCGTCAAAAAACACCAATAACCCTGCTAAAACGCTTAAAAACAGTGAAAACCCGACAAAAACACCAATAACCCTGCTAAAAACGCTTAAAAACAGTGAAAAACCGTCAAAAAACACCAATAACCCAGCTAAAACGCTTAAAAACAGTGAAAAACCGTCAAAAAACACCAATAACCCTGCTAAAACGCTTAAAAACAGTGAAAAACCGTCAAAAAACACCAATAACCCTGCTAAAACGCTTAAAAACAGTGAAAAACCGTCAAAAAACACCAATAACCCTGCTAAAACGCTTAAAAACAGTGAAAAACCGTCAAAAAACACCAATAACCCTGCTAAAACGCTTAAAAACAGTGAAAACCCTTCAAAAAACACCAATAACCCTGCTAAAACGCTTAAAAACAGTGAAAAACCGTCAAAAAACACCAATAACCCTGCTAAAACGCCTAAAAACAGTGAAAAACCGTCAAAAAACACCAATAACCCTGCTAAAACGCTTAAAAACAGTGAAAAACCGTCAAAAAACACCAATAACCCTGCTAAAACGCTTAAAAACAGTGAAAAATTGTCAAAAAACACCAATAACCCTGCTAAGACGCCTAAAAACAGTGAAAAACCGTCAAAAAACAACAATAACCCTGCTAAAACGCTTAAAAACAGTGAAAAACCGTCAAAAACACCAATAACCCTTCTAAAACGCTTAAAAACAGTGAAAAACCGTCAAAAAACACCAATAACCCTGCTAAAACGCTTAAAACAGTGAAAAACCGTCAAAAAACACCAATAACCCTGCTAAAACGCTTAAAAACAGTGAAAAACCGTCAAAAAACACCAATAACCCTGCTAAAACGCTTATAAACAGTGAAAAACCGTCAAAAAACACCAATAACCCTGCTAAAACGCTCAAAAACAGTGAAAAACCGTCAAAAAACACCAATAACCCTGCTAAAACGCTTAAAAACAGTGAAAAACCGTCAAAAAACACCAATAACCCTACTAAAACGCTTAAAAACAGTGAAAAACCGTCAAAAAAAACACCAATAACCCTGCTAAAACGCTTAAAAACAGTGAAAAACCGTCAAAAAACACCAATAACCCTGCTAAAACGCTCAAAAACAGTGAAAAACCGTCAAAAAACACCAATAACCCTGCTAAAACCCTTAAAAACAGTGAAAAACCGTCAAAAAACACCAATAACCCTGCTAAAACGCTTAAAAACAGTGAAAAACCGTCAAAAAACACCAATAACCCTGCTAAAACGCTTAAAAACAGTGAAAAACCGTCAAAAAACACCAATAACCCTGCTAAAACGCTTAAAAACAGTGAAAAATTGTCAAAAAACACCAATAACCCTGCTAAAACGCTTAAAAACAGTGAAAAACCGTCAAAACACACCAATAACCTTGCTAAAACGCTTAAAAACAGTGAAAAACCGTCAAAAAAAAACAATAACTCTGCTAAAACGCTTAAAAACAGTGAAAAACCGTCAAAAAACACCAATAACCCTGCTAAAACGCTTAAAAACAGTGAAAAACCGTCAAAAAACACCAATAACCCTGCTAAAACGCTCAAAAACAGTGAAAAACCGTCAAAAAACACCAATAACCCTGCTAAAACGCTCAAAAACAGTGAAAAACCGTCAAAAAACACCAATAACCCTGCTAAAACGCTTAAAAACAGTGAAAAACCGTCAAAAAACACCAATAACCCTGCTAAAACGCTTAAAAACAGTGAAAAACCGTCAAAAAACATCAATAACCCTGCTAAAACGCTTAAAAACAGTGAAAAACCGTCAAAAAACACCAATAACCCTGCTAAAACGCTTAAAAACAGTGAAAAACTGTCAATAAACACCAATAACCCTGCTAAAACGCTTAAAAACAGTGAAAAACCGTCAAAAAACACCAATAACCCTGCTAAAACGCTCAAAAACAGTGAAAAACCGTCAAAAAACACCAATAATCCTGCTAAAACGCTTAAAAACAGTGGAAAACCGTCAAAAAACACCAATAACCCTGCTAAAACGCTTAAAAACAGTGAAAAACCGTCAAAAAACACCAATAACCCTGCTAAAACGCTTAAAAACAGTGAAAAACCGTCAAAAAACACCAATAACCCTGCTAAAACGCTTAAAAACAGTGAAAAACCGTCAAAAAACAGTAATAACCCTGCTAAAACGCTCAAAAACAGTGAAAAACCGTCAAAAAACACCAATAACCCTGCTAAAACGCTTAAAAACAGTGAAAAACCGTCAAAAAACACCAATAACCCTACTAAAATGCTTAAAAACAGTGAAAAACCGTCAAAAAACACCAATAACCCTGCTAAAACGCTTAAAAACAGTGAAAAACCGTCAAAAAACACCAATAACCCTGCTAAAACGCTTGAAAACAGTGAAAAACCGTCAAAAAACACCAATAACCCTGCTAAAACGCTTAAAAACAGTGAAAAACCGTCAAAAAACACCAATAACCCTGCTAAAACGCTTAAAAACAGTGAAAAATTGTCAAAAAACACCAATAACCCTGCTAAAACGCTTAAAAACAGTGAAAAACCGTCAAAAAACACCAATAATCCTGCTAAAACGCTTAAAAACAGTGAAAAACCGTCAAAAAACACCAATAACCCTGCTGAAACGCTTAAAAACAGTGAAAAACCATCAAAAAACACCAATAACCCTGCTGAAACGCTTAAAAACAGTGAAAAACCGTCAAAAAACACCAATAACCGTGCTGAAACGCTTAAAAACAGTGAAAACCCGTCAAAAAACACCAATAACCCTGCTAAAACGCTTAAAAACAGCGAAAAACCGTCAAAAAACACCAATAACCCTGCTAAAACGCTTAAAAACAGTGAAAAACCGTCAAAAAACACCAATAACCCTGCTAAAACGCCTAAAAACAGTGAAAAACCGTCAAAAAACACCAATAACCCTGCTAAAACGCTTAAAAACAGTGAAAAACCGTCAAAAAACACCAATAACCCTGCTAAAACGCTTAAAAACAGTGAAAAACCGTCAAAAAACACCAATAACCCTGCTAAAACGCTTAAAAACAGTGAAAAACCGTCAAAAAACACCAATAACCCTGCTAAAACCCTTAAAAACAGTGAAAAACCGTCAAAAAACACCAATAATCCTGCTAAAACGCTTAAAAACAGTGAAAAACCGTCAAAAAACAACAATAACCCGGCTAAAACGCTTAAAAACAGTGAAAAACCGTCAAAAACACCAATAACCCTACTAAAACGCTTAAAAACAGTGAAAAACCGTCAAAAAACACCAATAACCCTGCTAAAACGCTTAAAAACAGTGAAAAACCGTCAAAAAACACCAATAACCCTGCTAAAACGCTTAAAAACAGTGAAAAACCGTCAAAAAACACCAATAACCCTGCTAAAACGCTTAAAAACAGTGAAAAACCGTCAAAAAACACCAATAACCCTGCTAAAACGCTCAAAAACAGTGAAAAACCGTCAAAAAACACCAATAACTCTGCTAAAACGCTTAAAAACAGTGAAAAACCGTCAAAAAACACCAATAACCCTACTAAAACGCTTAAAAACAGTGAAAAACCGTCAAAAAACACCAATAACCCTGCTAAAACGCTTAAAAACAGTGAAAAACCGTCAAAAAACACCAATAACCCTGCTAAAACGCCTAAAAACAGTGAAAAATTGTCAAAAAACACCAATAACCCTGCTAAAACGCTTAAAAACAGTGAAAAACCGTCAAAAAACACCAATAACCCTGCTAAAACGCTTAAAAACAGTGAAAAACCGTCAAAAAACAACAATAACCCTGCTAAAACGCTTAAAAACAGTGAACAACCGTCAAAAAACACCAATAACCCTGCTAAAACGCTTAAAAACAGTGAAAAACCGTCAAAAAACACCAATAACCCTGCTAAAACGCTTAAAAACAGTGAAAAACCGTCAAAAAACAACAATAACCCTGCTAAAACGCTTAAAAACAGTGAACAACCGTCAAAAAACACCAATAACCCTGCTAAAACGCTTAAAAACAGTGAAAAACCGTCAAAAAACACCAATAACCCTGCTAAAACGCTTAAAAACAGTGGAAAACCGTCAAAAAACACCAATAACCCTGCTAAAACGCTTAAAAACAGTGAAAAACCGTCAAAAAACACCAATAACCCTGCTAAAACGCTTAAAAACAGTGAAAAACCGTCAAAAAACACCAATAACCCTGCTAAAACGCTTAAAAACAGTGAAAAACCGTCAAAAAACACCAATAACCCTGCTAAAACGCTTAAAAACAGTGAAAAACCGTCAAAAAACACCAATAACCCTGCTAAAACGCTTAAAAACAGTGAAAAATCGTCAAAAAACACCAATAACCCTGCTAAAACGCTTAAAAACAGTGAAAAACCGTCAAAAAACACCAATAACCCTGCTAAAACGCTTAAAAACAGTGAAAAATTGTCAAAAAACACCAATAACCCTGCTAAAACGCTTAAAAACAGTGAAAAACCGTCAAAAAACACCAATAATCCTGCTAAAACGCTTAAAAACAGTGAAAAACCGTAAAAAAACACCAATAACCCTGCTGAAACGCTTAAAAACAGTGAAAAACCATCAAAAAACACCAATAACCCTGCTGAAACTCTTAAAAACAGTGAAAAACCGTCAAAAAACACCAATAACCCTGCTGAAACGCTTAAAAACAGTGAAAACCCGTCAAAAAACACCAATAACCCTGCTAAAACGCTTAAAAACAGTGAAAAACCGTCAAAAAACACCAATAACCCTGCTAAAACGCTTAAAAACAGTGAAAAACAGTCAAAAAACACCAATAACCCTGCTAAAACGCTTAAAAACAGTGAAAAACTGTCAAAAAACACCAATAACCCTGCTAAAACGCTTAAAAACAGTGAAAAACCGTCAAAAAACACCAATAACCCTGCTAAAACGCTTAAAAACAGTGAAAAACCGTCAAAAAACACCAATAACCCTGCTAAAACGCTTAAAAACAGTGAAAAACCGTCAAAAAACACCAATAATCCTGCTAAAACGCTTAAAAACAGTGAAAGACCGTCAAAAAACACCAATAACCCTGCTAAAACGCCAAAAAAGAGTGAAAAACCGTCAAAAAACACCAATAACCCTGCTAAAATGCTTAAAAACAGTGAAAAACCGTCAAAAAACACCAATAACCCTGCTAAAACGCTTAAAAACAGTGAAAAACCGTCAAAAAACACCAATAACCCTACTAAAACGCTTAAAAATAGTGAAAAACCGTCAAAAAACACCAATAACCCTGCTAAAACGCTTAAAAACAGTGAAAACCGTCAAAAAACACCAATAACCCTGCTGAAACGCTTAAAAACAGTGAAAACCCGTCAAAAAACACCAATAACCCTGCTAAAACGCTTAAAAACAGCGAAAAACCGTCAAAAAACACCAATAACCCTGCTAAAACGCTTAAAAACAGTGAAAAACCGTCAAAAAACACCAATAACACTGCTAAAACGCCTAAAAACAGTGAAAAACCGTCAAAAAACACCAATAACCCTGCTAAAACGCTTAAAAACAGTGAAAAACCGTCAAAAAACACGAATAACCCTGCTAAAACGCTTAAAAACAGTGAAAAACCGTCAAAAAACACCAATAACCCTGCTAAAACGCCTAAAAACAGTGAAAAACCGTCAAAAAACACCAATAACCCTGCTAAAACGCTTAAAAACAGTGAAAAACCGTCAAAAAACACCAATAACCCTGCTAAAACGCTTAAAAACAGTGAAAAACCGTCAAAAAACACCAATAACCCTGCTAAAACGCTTAAAAACAGTGAAAAACCGTCAAAAAACACCAATAACCCTGCTAAAACCCTTAAAAACAGTGAAAAACCGTCAAAAAACACCAATAATCCTGCTAAAACGCTTAAAAACAGTGAAAAACCGTCAAAAAACAACAATAACCCTGCTAAAACGTTTAAAAACAGTGAAAAACCGTCAAAAACACCAATAACCCTACTAAAACGCTTAAAAACAGTGAAAAACCGTCAAAAAACACCAATAACCCTGCTAAAACGCTTAAAAACAGTGAAAAACCGTCAAAAAACACCAATAACCCTGCTAAAACGCTTAAAAACAGTGAAAAACCGTCAAAAAACACCAATAACCCTGCTAAAACGCTTAAAAACAGTGAAAAACCGTCAAAAAACACCAATAACCCTGCTAAAACGCTTAAAAACAGTGAAAAACCGTCAAAAAACACCAATAACCCTGCTAAAACGCCTAAAAACAGTGAAAAATTGTCAAAAAACACCAATAACCCTGCTAAAACGCTTAAAAACAGTGAAAAACCGTCAAAAAACACCAATAACCCTGCTAAAACGCTTAAAAACAGTGAAAAACCGTCAAAAAACAACAATAACCCTGCTAAAACGCTTAAAAACAGTGAACAACCGTCAAAAAACACCAATAACCCTGCTAAAACGCTTAAAAACAGTGAAAAACCGTCAAAAAACACCAATAACCCTGCTAAAACGCTTAAAAACAGTGAAAAACCGTCAAAAAACACCAATAACCCTGCTAAAACGCTTAAAAACAGTGAAAAAC
The DNA here is from genome assembly GCF_964204865.1 of Styela clava. Taxonomy (NCBI): domain Eukaryota; kingdom Metazoa; phylum Chordata; class Ascidiacea; order Stolidobranchia; family Styelidae; genus Styela; species Styela clava. The sequence goes on from NW_027556683.1 coordinate 7,922, forward strand.
CGTCAAAAAACACCAATAACCCTGCTAAAACGCTTAAAAACAGTGAAAAACCGTCAAAAAACACCAATAACCCTGCTAAAACGCTTAAAAACAGTGAAAAACCGTCAAAAAACACCAATAACCCTGCTAAAACGCTTAAAAACAGTGAAAAACCGTCAAAAAACACCAATAACCCTGCTAAAACGCTTAAAAACAGTGAAAAACCGTCAAAAAACACCAATAACCCTGCTAAAACGCTTAAAAACAGTGAAAAACCGTCAAAAAACACCAATAACCCTGCTAAAACGCTTAAAAACAGTGAAAAATTGTCAAAAAACACCAATAACCCTGCTAAAACGCTTAAAAACAGTGAAAAACCGTCAAAAAACACCAATAATCCTGCTAAAACGCTTAAAAACAGTGAAAAACCGTCAAAAAACACCAATAACCCTGCTGAAACGCTTAAAAACAGTGAAAAACCATCAAAAAACACCAATAACCCTGCTGAAACTCTTAAAAACAGTGAAAAACCGTCAAAAAACACCAATAACCCTGCTGAAACGCTTAAAAACAGTGAAAACCCGTCAAAAAACACCAATAACCCTGCTAAAACGCTTAAAAACAGTGAAAAACCGTCAAAAAACACCAATAACCCAGCTAAAACGCTTAAAAACAGTGAAAAACCGTCAAAAAACACCAATAACCCTGCTAAAACGCTTAAAAACAGTGAAAAACCGTCAAAAAACACCAATAACCCTGCTAAAACGCTTAAAAACAGTGAAAAACTGTCAAAAAACACCAATAACCCTGCTAAAACGCTTAAAAACAGTGAAAAACCGTCAAAAAACACCAATAACCCTGCTAAAACGCTTAAAAACAGTGAAAAACCGTCAAAAAACACCAATAACCCTGCTAAAACGCTTAAAAACAGTGAAAAACCGTCAAAAAACACCAATAATCCTGCTAAAACGCTTAAAAACAGTGAAAGACCGTCAAAAAACACCAATAACCCTGCTAAAACGCCAAAAAAGAGTGAAAAACCGTCAAAAAACACCAATAACCCTGCTAAAATGCTTAAAAACAGTGAAAAACCGTCAAAAAACACCAATAACCCTGCTAAAACGCTTAAAAACAGTGAAAAACCGTCAAAAAACACCAATAACCCTACTAAAACGCTTAAAAACAGTGAAAAACCGTCAAAAAACACCAATAACCCTGCTAAAACGCTTAAAAACAGTGAAAACCGTCAAAAAACACCAATAACCCTGCTAAAACGCTTAAAAACAGTGAAAAACCGTCAAAAAACACCAATAACCCTGCTAAAACGCTTAAAAACAGTGAAAAATTGTCAAAAAACACCAATAACCCTGCTAAAACGCTTAAAAACAGTGAAAAACCGTCAAAAAACACCAATAATCCTGCTAAAACGCTTAAAAACAGTGAAAAACCGTCAAAAAACACCAATAACCCTGCTGAAACGCTTAAAAACAGTGAAAAACCATCAAAAAACACCAATAACCCTGCTGAAACTCTTAAAAACAGTGAAAAACCGTCAAAAAACACCAATAACCCTGCTGAAACGCTTAAAAACAGTGAAAACCCGTCAAAAAACACCAATAACCCTGCTAAAACGCTTAAAAACAGTGAAAAACCGTCAAAAAACACCAATAACCCTGCTAAAACGCTTAAAAACAGTGAAAAACCGTCAAAAAACACCAATAACCCTGCTAAAACGCTTAAAAACAGTGAAAAACCGTCAAAAAACACCAATAACCCTGCTAAAACGCTTAAAAACAGTGAAAAACTGTCAAAAAACACCAATAACCCTGCTAAAACGCTTAAAAACAGTGAAAAACCGTCAAAAAACACCAATAACCCTGCTAAAACGCTTAAAAACAGTGAAAAACCGTCAAAAAACACCAATAACCCTGCTAAAACGCTTAAAAACAGTGAAAAACCGTCAAAAAACACCAATAATCCTGCTAAAACGCTTAAAAACAGTGAAAGACCGTCAAAAAACACCAATAACCCTGCTAAAACGCCAAAAAAGAGTGAAAAACCGTCAAAAAACACCAATAACCCTGCTAAAATGCTTAAAAACAGTGAAAAACCGTCAAAAAACACCAATAACCCTGCTAAAACGCTTAAAAACAGTGAAAAACCGTCAAAAAACACCAATAACCCTACTAAAACGCTTAAAAACAGTGAAAAACCGTCAAAAAACACCAATAACCCTGCTAAAACGCTTAAAAACAGTGAAAACCGTCAAAAAACACCAATAACCCTGCTAAAACGCTCAAAAACAGTGAAAAACCGTCAAAAAACACCAAAAACCCTGCTAAAACGCTTAAAAACAGTGAAAAACCGTCAAAAAACACCAATAACCCTGCTAAAACGCTTAAAAACAGTGAAAAACCGTCAAAAAACACCAATAACCCTGCTAAAACGCTTAAAAACAGTGAAAAACCGTCAAAAAACACCAATAACCCTGCTAAAACGCTTAAAAACAGTGAAAAACCGTCAAAAAACACCAATAACCCTGCTAAAAACGCTTAAAAACAGTGAAAAACCGTCAAAAAACACCAATAACCCTGCTAAAACGCTTAAAAACAGTGAAAAACCGTCAAAAAACACCAATAACCCTGCTAAAACGCTTAAAAACAGTGAAAACCGTCAAAAAACACCAATAACCCTGCTAAAACGCTTAAAAACAGTGAAAAACCGTCAAAAAACACCAATAACCCAGCTAAAACGCTTAAAAACAGTGAAAAACCGTCAAAAAACACCAATAACCCAGCTAAAACGCTTAAAAACAGTGAAAAACCGTCAAAAAACACCAATAACCCTGCTAAAACGCTTAAAAACAGTGAAAAACCGTCAAAAAACACCAATAACCCTGCTAAAACGCCTAAAAACAGTGAAAAACCGTCAAAAAACACCAATAACCCTGCTAAAACGCTTAAAAACAGTGGAAAACCGTCAAAAAACACCAATAACCCTGCTAAAACGCTTAAAAACAGTGAAAAACCGTCAAAAAACACCAATAACCCTGCTAAAACGCTTAAAAACAGTGAAAAACCGTCAAAAAACACCAATAACCCTGCTAAAACGCTTAAAAACAGTGAAAAACCGTCAAAAAACACCAATAACCCTGCTAAAACGCTTAAAAACAGTGAAAAACCGTCAAAAAACACCAATAACCCTGCTAAAACGCTTAAAAACAGTGAAAACCCGTCAAAAAACACCAATAACCCTGCTAAAACGCTTAAAAACAGTGAAAAATCGTCAAAAAACACCAATAACCCTGCTAAAACGCTTAAAAACAGTGAAAAACCGTCAAAAAACACCAATAACCCTGCTAAAACGCTTAAAAACAGTGAAAAACCGTCAAAAAACACCAATAACCCTGCTAAAACGCTCAAAAACAGTGAAAAACCGTCAAAAAACACCAATAACCCTGCTAAAACGCTTAAAAACAGTGAAAAACCGTCAAAAAACACCAATAACCCTGCTAAAACGCTTAAAAACAGTGAAAAACCGTCAAAAAACACCAATAACCCTGCTAAAACGCTTAAAAACAGTGAAAAACCGTCAAAAAACACCAATAACCCTGCTAAAACGCTTAAAAACAGTGGAAAACCGTCAAAAAACACCAATAACCCTGCTAAAACGCTTAAAAACAGTGAAAAACCGTCAAAAAACACCAATAACCCTGCTAAAACGCTTAAATACAGTGAAAAACCGTCAAAAAACACCAATAACCCTGCTAAAACGCTTAAAAACAGTGAAAAACCGTCAAAAAACACCAATAACCGTGCTAAAACGCTTAAAAACAGTGAAAAACCGTCAAAAAACACCAATAACCCTGCTAAAACGCTTAAAAACAGTGAAAAACCGTCAAAAAACAACAATAACCCTGCTAAAACGCTTAAAAACAGTAAACAACCGTCAAAAAACTCCAATAACCCTGCTAAAACGCTTAAAAACAGTGAAAAACCGTCAAAAAACACCAATAACCCTGCTAAAACGCTTAAAAACAGTGAAAAACCGTCAAAAAACACCAATAACCGTGCTAAAACGCTTAAAAACAGTGAAAAACCGTCAAAAAACACCAATAACCCTGCTAAAACGCTTAAAAACAGTGAAAAACCGTCAAAAAACACCAATAACCCTGCTAAAACGCTTAAAAACAGTGAAAAACCGTCAAAAAACACCAATAACCCTGCTAAAACGCATAAAAACAGTGAAAAACCGTCAAAAAACACCAATAACCCTGCTAAAACGCTTAAAAACAGTGAAAAACCGTCAAAAAACACCAATAACCCTGCAAAAACGCTTAAAAACAGTGAAAAACCGTCAAAAAACACCAATAACCCTGCTAAAACGCTTAAAAACAGTGAAAAATCGTCAAAAAACACCAATAACCCTGCTAAAACGCTTAAAAACAGTGAAAAACCGTCAAAAAACACCAATAACCCTGCTAAAACGCTTAAAAACAGTGAAAAACCGTCAAAAAACACCAATAACCGTGCTAAAACGCTTAAAAACAGTGAAAAACCGTCAAAAACCACCAATAACCCTGCTAAAACGCTTAAAAACAGTGAAAAACCGTCAAAAAACACCAATAACCGTGCTAAAACGCTTAAAAACAGTGAAAAACCGTCAAAAAACACCAATAACCCTGCTAAAACGCTTAAAAACAGTGAAAAACCGTCAAAAAACAACAATAACCCTGCTAAAACGCTTAAAAACAGTGAACAACCGTCAAAAAACTCCAATAACCCTGCTAAAACGCTTAAAAACAGTGAAAAACCGTCAAAAAACACCAATAACCCTGCTAAAACGCTTAAAAACAGTGAAAAACCGTCAAAAAACACCAATAACCGTGCTAAAACGCTTAAAAACAGTGAAAAACCGTCAAAAAACACCAATAACCCTGCTAAAACGCTTAAAAACAGTGAAAAACCGTCAAAAAACACCAATAACCCTGCTAAAACGCTTAAAAACAGTGAAAAACCGTCAAAAAACACCAATAACCCTGCTAAAACGCTTAAAAACAGTGAAAAACCGTCAAAAAACACCAATAACCCTGCTAAAACGCTTAAAAACAGTGAAAAACCGTCAAAAAACACCAATAACCCTGCAAAAACGCTTAAAAACAGTGAAAAACCGTCAAAAAACACCAATAACCCTGCTAAAACGCTTAAAAACAGTGAAAAATCGTCAAAAAACACCAATAACCCTGCTAAAACGCTTAAAAACAGTGAAAAACCGTCAAAAAACACCAATAACCCTGCTAAAACGCTTAAAAACAGTGAAAAACCGTCAAAAAACACCAATAACCGTGCTAAAACGCTTAAAAACAGTGAAAAACCGTCAAAAAACACCAATAACCCTGCTAAAACGCTTAAAAACAGTGAAAAACCGTCAAAAAACACCAATAACCCTGCTAAAACGCCTAAAAACAGTGAAAAATTGTCAAAAAACACCAATAACCCTGCTAAAACGCTTAAAAACAGTGAAAAACCGTCAAAAAACACCAATAACCCTGCTAAAACGCTTAAAAACAGTGAAAAACCGTCAAAAAACTCCAATAACCCTGCTAAAACGCTTAAAAACAGTGAAAAATTGTCAAAAAACACCAATAACCCTGCTAAAACGCTTAAAAACAGTGAAAAACCGTCAAAAAACACCAATAACCCTGCTAAAACGCTTAAAAACAGTGAACAACCGTCAAAAAACTCCAATAACCCTGCTAAAACGCTTATAAACAGTGAAAAACCGTCAAAAAACACCAATAACCCTGCTAAAACGCTTAAAAACAGTGAAAACCCGTCAAAAAACACCAATAACCCTGCTAAAACGCTTAAAAACAGTGAAAAATCGTCAAAAAACACCAATAACCCTGCTAAAACGCTTAAAAACAGTGAAAAATCGTCAAAAAACACCAATAACCCTGCTAAAACGCTTAAAAACAGTGAAAAACCGTCAAAAAACAACAATAACCCTGCTAAAACGCTTAAAAACAGTGAACAACCGTCAAAAAACTCCAATAACCCTGCTAAAACGCTTAAAAACAGTGAAAAACCGTCAAAAAACACCAATAACCCTGCTAAAACGCTTAAAAACAGTGAAAACCCGTCAAAAAACACCAATAACCCTGCTAAAACGCTTAAAAACAGTGAAAAATCGTCAAAAAACACCAATAACCCTGCTAAAACGCTTAAAAACAGTGAAAAACCGTCAAAAAACACCAATAACCCTGCTAAAACGCTTAAAAACAGTGAAAAACCGTCAAAAAACACCAATAACCCTGCTAAAACGCTTAAAAACAGTGAAAAACCGTCAAAAAACACCAATAACCCTGCTAAAACGCTTAAAAACAGTGAAAAACCGTCAAAAAACACCAATAACCGTGCTAAAACGCTTAAAAACAGTGAAAAACCGTCAAAAAACACCAATAACCCTGCTAAAACGCTTAAAAACAGTGAAAAACCGTCAAAAAACAACAATAACCCTGCTAAAACGCTTAAAAACAGTGAACAACCGTCAAAAAACTCCAATAACCCTGCTAAAACGCTTAAAAACAGTGAAAAACCGTCAAAAAACACCAATAACCCTGCTAAAACGCTTAAAAACAGTGAAAAACCGTCAAAAAACACCAATAACCGTGCTAAAACGCTTAAAAACAGTGTAAAACCGTCAAAAAACACCAATAACCCTGCTAAAACGCTTAAAAACAGTGAAAAACCGTCAAAAAACACCAATAACCCTGCTAAAACGCTTAAAAACAGTGAAAAACCGTCAAAAAACACCAATAACCCTGCTAAAACGCTTAAAAACAGTGAAAAACCGTCAAAAAACACCAATAACCCTGCTAAAACGCTTAAAAACAGTGAAAAACCGTCAAAAAACACCAATAACCCTGCAAAAACGCTTAAAAACAGTGAAAAACCGTCAAAAAACACCAATAACCCTGCTAAAACGCTTAAAAACAGTGAAAAATCGTCAAAAAACACCAATAACCCTGCTAAAACGCTTAAAAACAGTGAAAAACCGTCAAAAAACACCAATAACCCTGCTAAAACGCTTAAAAACAGTGAAAAACCGTCAAAAAACACCAATAGCCGTGCTAAAACGCTTAAAAACAGTGAAAAACCGTCAAAAAACACCAATAACCCTGCTAAAACGCTTAAAAACAGTGAAAAACCGTCAAAAAACACCAATAACCGTGCTAAAACGCTTAAAAACAGTGAAAAACCGTCAAAAAACACCAATAACCCTGCTAAAACGCTTAAAAACAGTGAAAAACCGTCAAAAAACAACAATAACCCTGCTAAAACGCTTAAAAACAGTGAACAACCGTCAAAAAACTCCAATAACCCTGCTAAAACGCTTAAAAACAGTGAAAAACCGTCAAAAAACACCAATAACCCTGCTAAAACGCTTAAAAACAGTGAAAAACCGTCAAAAAACACCAATAACCCTGCTAAAACGCTTAAAAACAGTGAAAAACCGTCAAAAAACACCAATAACCCTGCTAAAACGCTTAAAAACAGTGAAAAACCGTCAAAAAACACCAATAACCCTGCTAAAACGCTTAAAAACAGTGAAAAACCGTCAAAAAACACCAATAACCCTGCTAAAACGCTTAAAAACAGTGAAAAACCGTCAAAAAACACCAATAACCCTGCTAAAACGCTTAAAAACAGTGAAAAACCGTCAAAAAACACCAATAACCCTGCTAAAACGCTTAAAAACAGTGAAAAACCGTCAAAAAACACCAATAACCCTGCTAAAACGCTTAAAAACAGTGAAAAACCGTCAAAAAACACCAATAACCCTGCTAAAACGCTTAAAAACAGTGAAAAACCGTCAAAAAACACCAATAACCCTGCTAAAACGCTTAAAAACAGTGAAAAACCGTCAAAAAACACCAATAACCCTGCTAAAACGCTTAAAAACAGTGAAAAACCGTCAAAAAACACCAATAACCCTGCTAAAACGCTTAAAAACAGTGAAAAACCGTCAAAAAACACCAATAACCCTGCTAAAACGCTTAAAAACAGTGAAAAACCGTCAAAAAACACCAATAACCCTGCTAAAACGCTTAAAAACAGTGAAAAACCGTCAAAAAACACCAATAACCCTGCTAAAACGCTTAAAAACAGTGAAAAACCGTCAAAAAACACCAATAACCCTGCTAAAACGCTTAAAAACAGTGAAAAACCGTCAAAAAACACCAATAACCCTGCTAAAACGCTTAAAAACAGTGAAAAACCGTCAAAAAACACCAATAACCCTGCTAAAACGCTTAAAAACAGTGAAAAACCGTCAAAAAACACCAATAACCCTGCTAAAACGCTTAAAAACAGTGAAAAACCGTCAAAAAACACCAATAACCCTGCTAAAACGCTTAAAAACAGTGAAAAACCGTCAAAAAACACCAATAACCCTGCTAAAACGCTTAAAAACAGTGAAAAACCGTCAAAAAACACCAATAACCCTGCTAAAACGCTTAAAAACAGTGAAAAACCGTCAAAAAACACCAATAACCCTGCTAAAACGCTTAAAAACAGTGAAAAACCGTCAAAAAACACCAATAACCCTGCTAAAACGCTTAAAAACAGTGAAAAACCGTCAAAAAACACCAATAACCCTGCTAAAACGCTTAAAAACAGTGAAAAACCGTCAAAAAACACCAATAACCCTGCTAAAACGCTTAAAAACAGTGAAAAACCGTCAAAAAACACCAATAACCCTGCTAAAACGCTTAAAAACAGTGAAAAACCGTCAAAAAACACCAATAACCCTGCTAAAACGCTTAAAAACAGTGAAAAACCGTCAAAAAACACCAATAACCCTGCTAAAACGCTTAAAAACAGTGAAAAACCGTCAAAAAACACCAATAACCCTGCTAAAACGCTTAAAAACAGTGAAAAACCGTCAAAAAACACCAATAACCCTGCTAAAACGCTTAAAAACAGTGAAAAACCGTCAAAAAACACCAATAACCCTGCTAAAACGCTTAAAAACAGTGAAAAACCGTCAAAAAACACCAATAACCCTGCTAAAACGCTTAAAAACAGTGAAAAACCGTCAAAAAACACCAATAACCCTGCTAAAACGCTTAAAAACAGTGAAAAACCGTCAAAAAACTCCAATAACCCTGCTAAAACGCTTAAAAACAGTGAAAAACCGTCAAAAAACACCAATAACCCTGCTAAAACGCTTAAAAACAGTGAAAAACCGTCAAAAAACACCAATAACCCTGCTAAAACGCTTAAAAACAGTGAAAAACCGTCAAAAAACACCAATAACCCTGCTAAAACGCTTAAAAACAGTGAAAAACCGTCAAAAAACACCAATAACCCTGCTAAAACGCTTAAAAACAGTGAAAAACCGTCAAAAAACACCAATAACCCTGCTAAAACGCTTAAAAACAGTGAAAAACCGTCAAAAAACACCAATAACCCTGCTAAAACGCTTAAAAACAGTGAAAAACCGTCAAAAAACACCAATAACCCTGCTAAAACGCTTAAAAACAGTGAAAAACCGTCAAAAAACACCAATAACCCTGCTAAAACGCTTAAAAACAGTGAAAAACCGTCAAAAAACACCAATAACCCTGCTAAAACGCTTAAAAACAGTGAAAAACCGTCAAAAAACACCAATAACCCTGCTAAAACGCTTAAAAACAGTGAAAAACCGTCAAAAAACACCAATAACCCTGCTAAAACGCTTAAAAACAGTGAAAAACCGTCAAAAAACACCAATAACCCTGCTAAAACGCTTAAAAACAGTGAAAAACCGTCAAAAAACACCAATAACCCTGCTAAAACGCTTAAAAACAGTGAAAAACCGTCAAAAAACACCAATAACCCTGCTAAAACGCTTAAAAACAGTGAAAAACCGTCAAAAAACACCAATAACCCTGCTAAAACGCTTAAAAACAGTGAAAAACCGTCAAAAAACACCAATAACCCTGCTAAAACGCTTAAAAACAGTGAAAAACCGTCAAAAAACACCAATAACCCTGCTAAAACGCTTAAAAACAGTGAAAAACCGTCAAAAAACACCAATAACCCTGCTAAAACGCTTAAAAACAGTGAAAAACCGTCAAAAAACACCAATAACCCTGCTAAAACGCTTAAAAACAGTGAAAAACCGTCAAAAAACACCAATAACCCTGCTAAAACGCTTAAAAACAGTGAAAAACCGTCAAAAAACACCAATAACCCTGCTAAAACGCTTAAAAACAGTGAAAAACCGTCAAAAAACACCAATAACCCTGCTAAAACGCTTAAAAACAGTGAAAAACCGTCAAAAAACACCAATAACCCTGCTAAAACGCTTAAAAACAGTGAAAAACCGTCAAAAAACACCAATAACCCTGCTAAAACGCTTAAAAACAGTGAAAAACCGTCAAAAAACACCAATAACCCTGCTAAAACGCTTAAAAACAGTGAAAAACCGTCAAAAAACACCAATAACCCTGCTAAAACGCTTAAAAACAGTGAAAAACCGTCAAAAAACACCAATAACCCTGCTAAAACGCTTAAAAACAGTGAAAAACCGTCAAAAAACACCAATAACCCTGCTAAAACGCTTAAAAACAGTGAAAAACCGTCAAAAAACACCAATAACCCTGCTAAAACGCTTAAAAACAGTGAAAAACCGTCAAAAAACACCAATAACCCTGCTAAAACGCTTAAAAACAGTGAAAAACCGTCAAAAAACACCAATAACCCTGCTAAAACGCTTAAAAACAGTGAAAAACCGTCAAAAAACACCAATAACCCTGCTAAAACGCTTAAAAACAGTGAAAAACCGTCAAAAAACACCAATAACCCTGCTAAAACGCTTAAAAACAGTGAAAAACCGTCAAAAAACACCAATAACCCTGCTAAAACGCTTAAAAACAGTGAAAAACCGTCAAAAAACACCAATAACCCTGCTAAAACGCTTAAAAACAGTGAAAAACCGTCAAAAAACACCAATAACCCTGCTAAAACGCTTAAAAACAGTGAAAAACCGTCAAAAAACACCAATAACCCTGCTAAAACGCTTAAAAACAGTGAAAAACCGTCAAAAAACACCAATAACCCTGCTAAAACGCTTAAAAACAGTGAAAAACCGTCAAAAAACACCAATAACCCTGCTAAAACGCTTAAAAACAGTGAAAAACCGTCAAAAAACACCAATAACCCTGCTAAAACGCTTAAAAACAGTGAAAAACCGTCAAAAAACACCAATAACCCTGCTAAAACGCTTAAAAACAGTGAAAAACCGTCAAAAAACACCAATAACCCTGCTAAAACGCTTAAAAACAGTGAAAAACCGTCAAAAAACACCAATAACCCTGCTAAAACGCTTAAAAACAGTGAAAAACCGTCAAAAAACACCAATAACCCTGCTAAAACGCTTAAAAACAGTGAAAAACCGTCAAAAAACACCAATAACCCTGCTAAAACGCTTAAAAACAGTGAAAAACCGTCAAAAAACACCAATAACCCTGCTAAAACGCTTAAAAACAGTGAAAAACCGTCAAAAAACACCAATAACCCTGCTAAAACGCTTAAAAACAGTGAAAAACCGT
>NW_027556684.1:0-15741 GCF_964204865.1 Styela clava
GTTATTCACTGTTGTTAAGCGTTTTTGCAGGGTTATTGGTGTTTTTAGACGGTTTTTCCGTGTTTTTTAGCGTTTTAGCAGGGTTATTGGTTTTCGTAGACGGTTTTTCAATGTTTTTGAGCGTTTTAGCAGGGCTATTGGTGTTTTTAGACGGTTTTTCACTGTTTTCAAGTGTTTTAGCAGGGTAATTGGTGTCTTTAGACGTTTTTTCACTGTTTTTAAGCGTTTTAGCAGGGTTATTGGTGTTTTTAGACGGGTTTTCACTGTTTTTCAGCGTTTCAGCAGGGTTTTTAGACGGTTTTTCACAGTTTTTAATTAAGCGTTTTAGCAGGGTTATTGGTGATTTTAGACGGTTTTTCACTGTTTTTGAGCGTTTTAGCAGAGTTATTGGTGTTTTTTGACGGTTTTGCACTGTTTTTAAGCGTTTTAGCAGGGTTATTGGTGTTTTTAGACGGTTTTTCACTGTTTTTAAGCGTTTTAGCAGGGTTATTGGTGTTTGTAGACGGTTTTCGCTGTTTTAGCAGGGTTATTGGTGTTTTTAGACGGTTTTACAGTGTTTCTGAGCGTTTCACCAGGGTTATTGGTGTTTTTAGACGGTTTTTCACTAATTTTAAACGTTTTAGCAGGGTTATTGGTGTTTTTAGACGGTTTTTCAATGTTGTTAAGCGTTTTAGCTGGGTTATTGGTGTTTTTAGACGATTTTTCACTGTTTTTAAGCGTTTTAGCAGGGTTATTGTTGTTTGTAGACGGTTTTTCACTGTTTTTGAGCGTTTTAGCAGGGTTATTGGTGTTTTTAGACGGTTTTTCAGTGTTTTTGAGCGTTTCACCAGGGTTATTGGTGTTTTTAGACGGTTTTTCACTGATTTTAAGCGTTTTAGCAGGGTTATTGTTGTTTTTAGACGGTTTTGCACTGTTTTAAGCGTTTTAGCAGGATTATTGGTGTTTTTAGACGGTTTTTCACTGTTTTTAAGCGTTTTAGCAGGGTTATTGGTGTTTTTAGACAGTTTTTCACTGTTTTTAAGCGTTTTTGCAGGGTTATTGGTGTTTTTAGACGGTTTTTCCGTGTTTTTTAGCGTTTTAGCAGGGTTATTGGTGTTTGTAGACGGTTTTTCACTGTTTTTGAGCGTTTTAGCAGGGCTATTGGTGTTATTAGACGGTTTTTCACTGTTTTTAGGCGTTTTATCAGGGTAATTGGTGTCTTTAGACGTTTTTTCGCTGTTTTTAGGCGTTTTAGCAGGTTTATTGGTGTTTTTAGCGGGTTTTTCACTGCTTTTAAGTGTTTTAGAAGGGTTATTGGTGTTTTTAGACGGTTTTTCACTGTTTTTAAGCGTTTTAGCAGGGTTATTGTTGTTTTTAGATGGTTTTTCACTGCTTTTAAGCGTTTTAGCAGGGTTATTGGTGTTTTTAGACGGTTTTGCTCTGTTTTCAAGCGTTTTAGCAGGGTTATTGATGTTTTTAGACGGTTTTTCACTGTTTTTAATTAAGCGTTTTAGCGGGGTTATTGGTGATTTTAGACGGTTTTTCACCGTTTTTAATTAAGCGTTTTAGCGGGGTTATTGGTGATTTTATACGGTTTTTCACTGTTTCTGAGCGTTTTAGAGGGTTATTGGTGTTTTTAGACGGTTTTTCACTAATTTTAAGCGTTTTAGCAGGGTTATTGATGTTTTTAGACGGTTTTTCACTGTTTTTAAGCGTTTTAGCCAGGGTTATTGGTGTTTTTAGACGGTTTTTCACAGTTTTTAATTAAGCGTTTTAGCAGGGTTATTGGTGATTTTAGACGGTTTTTCACAGTTTTTGAGCGTTTCAGCAGGGTTATTGGTGTTTTTAGACGGTTTTTCACTAATTTCAAGCGTTTTAGCAGGGTTATTGGTGTTTTTAGACGGTTTTGCACTGTTTTTGAGCGTTTTAGCAGAGTTATTGGTGTTTTTAGACGGTTTTCACTGTTTTTATGCGTTTTAGCAGGGTTATTGGTGTTTTTAGACAGTTTTTCACTGTTTTTAAGCGTTGTAGCAGGGTTATTCGTGTTTTTAGACGGTTTTTCAATGTTGTTAAGCGTTTTAGCAGGGTTATTGGTGTTTTTAGACGGATTTTCACTGTTTTTAAGCGTTTTAGCAGGGTTATTGGTGTTTGTGGACGGTTTTTCACTGTTTTTTTTGCGTTTTAGCAGGGTTATTGGTGTTTTAAGACGGGTTATCACTGTTTTTAAGCGTTTTAGCAGGATAATTGGTGTTTTTAGACGGCTTTTCTTTGTTTTTAAGCGTTTTAGCAGAGTTATTGGTGTTTTCAGACGGTTTTTCACTGTTTTTAAGCGTTTTAGCAGGGTTATTGGTGTTTTTAGACGGTTGATTTTAGACTGTTTTTTACTGTTTTAGCAGAGTTATTGGTGTTTTAAGACGGGTTTTTTCAGTGTTTTTAAGCGTTTTAGCAGGGTTATTGGTGTTTTTAGACGATTTTTCACTGTTTTTACGCGTTTTAGTAGGGTTATTGGTGTTTTCAGACGGTTTTCCACTGTTTTTAAGCGTTTTAGCAGGGCTATTGGTGTTTTCAGACGGTTTTTCACTGTTTTAAAGCGTTTTAGCAGGGCTATTGGTGTTTTCAGACGGTTTTTCACTGTTTTAAAGCGTTTTAGCAGGGTTATTGGTGTTTTTAGATGGTTTTTCACTGTTTTTAAGCGTTTTAGCAGGGTTATTGGTGTCTTTAGATGGTTTTTTACTGTTTTAGGCGTTTTAGCAGGGTTATTGGTGTTTTTAGGCGGTTTTTCACTGTTTTTGAGCGTTTTAGCAGGGTTATTGGTGATTTTAGACGGTTTTTCACTGTTTTTAATTAAGCGTTTTAGCAGGGTTATTGGTGATTTTATACGGTTTTTCAATGTTTCAGGCGTTTTAGCAGGGTTATTGGTGTTTTTAGACGGTTTTTCACTAATTTTAAGGATTTTAGCAGGGTTATTGGTGTTTTTAGACGGTTTTGCACTGTTTTTAAGCGTTTTAGCAGGATTATTGGTGTTTTTAGACGGGTTTTCACTGTTTTTAAGCGTTTTAGCGGGGTTATTGGGGTTTTTAGACGGTTTTTCACAGTTTTTAATTGAGCGTTTTAGCAGGGTTATTGGTGATTTCAGACGGTTTTTCACTGTTTTTGAGCGTTTTAGCAGGGTTATTGGTGTTTTTAGACGGTATTGCACTGTTTTTAAGCGTTTTAGCCTGGTTATTGGTGTTTTTAGACGGTTTTTCAATGTTTTTAAGCGTTTTAGCAGGGTTATTGGTGTTTTTAGACGGTTTTGCACTGTTTTTGAGCGTTTTAGCAGGGTTATTGGTGTTTTTAGATGGTTTTTCACTGCTTTTAAGCGTTTTTGCAGGGTTATTGGTGTTTTTAGACGGTTTTTCACTGATTTTAAGCGTTTTAGCAGTGTTATTGTTGTTTTTAGACGGTTTTGCGCGTTTTAGCAGGATTATTGGTGTTTTTAGACGGTTTTTCACTGTTTTTAAGCGTTTTAGCAGGGTTATTGGTGTTTTTAGACAGTTATTCACTGTTTTTAAGCGTTTTAGCAGGGTAATTGGTGTTTTTAGACAGTTTTTCACTGTTGTTAAGCGTTTTTGCAGGGTTATTGGTGTTTTTAGACGGTTTTTCCGTGTTTTTTAGCGTTTTAGCAGGGTTATTGGTGTTTGTAGACGGTTTTTCACTGTTTTTGAGCGTTTTAGCAGGGCTATTGGTGTTTTTAGACGGTTTTTCACTAATTTTAAGCGTTTTAGCAGGGTAATTGGTGTTTTTAGACGGTTTTGCACTGTTTTTGAGCGTTTTAGCAGAGTTATTGGTGTTTTTAGACGGTTTTCACTGTTTTTAAGCGTTTTAGCAGGGTTATTGGTGTTTTTAGACAGTTTTTCACTGTTTTTAGGCGTTGTAGCAGGGTTATTCGTGTTTTTAGACGGTTTTTCAATGTTGTTAAGCGTTTTAGCAGGGTTATTGGTGTTTTTAGACGGATTTTCACTGCTTTTAAGCGTTTTAGCAGGGTTATTGGTGTTTGTGGACGGTTTTTCACTGTTTTTTTTTGCGTTTTAGCAGGGTTATTGGTGTTTTAAGACGGGTTATCACTGTTTTTAAGCGTTTTAGCAGGATAATTGGTGTTTTTAGACGGCTTTTCTTTGTTTTTAAGCATTTTAGCAGAGTTATTGGTGTTTTCAGACGGTTTTTCACTGTTTTTAAGCGTTTTAGCAGGGCTATTGGTGTTTTTAGACGGTTGATTTTAGACTGTTTTTTACTGTTTTAGCAGAGTTATTGGTGTTTTAAGACGGGTTTTTTCAGTGTTTTTGAGCGTTTTAGCAGGGTTATTGGTGTTTTTAGACGATTTTTCACTGTTTTTACGCGTTTTAGTAGGGTTATTGGTGTTTTCAGACGGTTTTCCACTGTTTTCAAGCGTTTTAGCAGGGTTATTGATGTTTTCAGACGGTTTTTCACTGTTTTTAAGCGTTTTAGCAGGGCTATTGGTGTTTTCAGACGGTTTTTCACTGTTTTAAAGCGTTTTAGCAGGGTTATTGGTGTTTTTAGATGGTTTTTCACTGCTTTTAAGCGTTTTAGCAGGGTTATTGGTGTTATTAGACGGTTTTTCATTGTTTTTAATCGTATTAGCAGGGTATCGTATTAGTTTTTCACTGTTTTTAAGCGTTTTAGCAGGGTTATTGGTGTTTTTAGATGGTTTTTTACTGTTTTAGGCGTTTTAGCAGGGTTATTGGTGTTTTTAGGCGGTTTTTCACTGTTTTTGAGCGTTTTAGCAGGGTTATTGGTGATTTTAGACGGTTTTTCACTGTTTTTAATTAAGCGTTTTAGCAGGGCTATTGGTGATTTTATACGGTTTTTCACTGTTTTAGGCGTTTTAGCAGGGCTATTGGTGTTATTAGACGGTTTTTCATTGTTTTTAATCGTATTAGCAGGGTATCGTATTAGTTTTTCACTGTTTTTAAGCGTTTTAGCAGGGTTATTGGTGTTTTTAGATGGTTTTTTACTGTTTTAGGCGTTTTAGCAGGGTTATTGGTGTTTTTAGACAGTTTTTCACTGTTTTTAAGCGTTTTAGCAGGGTTATTGGTGTTTTTAGACGGTTTTGCACTGTTTTTGAGCGTTTTAGCAGAGTTATTGGTGTTTTTAGACGGTTTTCACTGTTTTTAAGCGTTTTAGCAGGGTTATTGGTGTTTTTAGACAGTTTTTCACTGTTTTTAAGCGTTGTAGCAGGGTTATTGGTGTTTGTAGACGGTTTTCGCTGTTTTAGCAGGGTTATTGGTGTTTTTAGACGGTTTTACAGTGTTTCTGAGCGTTTCACCAGGGTTATTGGTGTTTTTAGACGGTTTTTCACTAATTTTAAGCGTTTTAGCAGGGTTATTGGTGTTTTTAGACGGTTTTGCACTGTTTTTGAGCGTTTTAGCAGAGTTATTGGTGTTTTTAGACGGTTTTCACTGTTTTTAAGCGTTTTAGCAGGGTTATTGGTGTTTTTAGACAGTTTTTCACTGTTTTTAAGCGTTGTAGCAGGGTTATTGGTGTTTGTAGACGGTTTTCGCTGTTTTAGCAGGGTTATTGGTGTTTTTAGACGGTTTTACAGTGTTTCTGAGCGTTTCACCAGGGTTATTGGTGTTTTTAGACGGTTTTTCACTAATTTTAAGCGTTTTAGCAGGGTTATTGGTGTTTTTAGACGGTTTTGCACTGTTTTTGAGCGTTTTAGCAGAGTTATTGGTGTTTTTAGACGGTTTTGCGCGTTTTAGCAGGATTATTGGTGTTTTTAGACGGTTTTTCACTGTTTTTAAGCGTTTTAGCAGGGTTATTGGTGTTTTTAGACAGTTATTCACTGTTTTTAAGCGTTTTAGCAGGGTAATTGGTGTTTTTAGACAGTTTTTCACTGTTGTTAAGCGTTTTTGCAGGGTTATTGGTGTTTTTAGACGGTTTTTCCGTGTTTTTTAGCGTTTTAGCAGGGTTATTGGTGTTTGTAGACGGTTTTTCACTGTTTTTGAGCGTTTTAGCAGGGCTATTGGTGTTTTTAGACGGTTTTTCACTAATTTTAAGCGTTTTAGCAGGGTAATTGGTGTTTTTAGACGGTTTTGCACTGTTTTTGAGCGTTTTAGCAGAGTTATTGGTGTTTTTAGACGGTTTTCACTGTTTTTAAGCGTTTTAGCAGGGTTATTGGTGTTTTTAGACAGTTTTTCACTGTTTTTAGGCGTTGTAGCAGGGTTATTCGTGTTTTTAGACGGTTTTTCAATGTTGTTAAGCGTTTTAGCAGGGTTATTGGTGTTTTTAGACGGATTTTCACTGCTTTTAAGCGTTTTAGCAGGGTTATTGGTGTTTGTGGACGGTTTTTCACTGTTTTTTTTTTGCGTTTTAGCAGGGTTATTGGTGTTTTAAGACGGGTTATCACTGTTTTTAAGCGTTTTAGCAGGATAATTGGTGTTTTTAGACGGCTTTTCTTTGTTTTTAAGCATTTTAGCAGAGTTATTGGTGTTTTCAGACGGTTTTTCACTGTTTTTAAGCGTTTTAGCAGGGCTATTGGTGTTTTTAGACGGTTGATTTTAGACTGTTTTTTACTGTTTTAGCAGAGTTATTGGTGTTTTAAGACGGGTTTTTTCAGTGTTTTTGAGCGTTTTAGCAGGGTTATTGGTGTTTTTAGACGATTTTTCACTGTTTTTACGCGTTTTAGTAGGGTTATTGGTGTTTTCAGACGGTTTTCCACTGTTTTCAAGCGTTTTAGCAGGGTTATTGATGTTTTCAGACGGTTTTTCACTGTTTTTAAGCGTTTTAGCAGGGCTATTGGTGTTTTCAGACGGTTTTTCACTGTTTTAAAGCGTTTTAGCAGGGTTATTGGTGTTTTTAGATGGTTTTTCACTGCTTTTAAGCGTTTTAGCAGGGTTATTGGTGTTATTAGACGGTTTTTCATTGTTTTTAATCGTATTAGCAGGGTATCGTATTAGTTTTTCACTGTTTTTAAGCGTTTTAGCAGGGTTATTGGTGTTTTTAGATGGTTTTTTACTGTTTTAGGCGTTTTAGCAGGGTTATTGGTGTTTTTAGGCGGTTTTTCACTGTTTTTGAGCGTTTTAGCAGGGTTATTGGTGATTTTAGACGGTTTTTCACTGTTTTTAATTAAGCGTTTTAGCAGGGCTATTGGTGATTTTATACGGTTTTTCACTGTTTTAGGCGTTTTAGCAGGGCTATTGGTGTTATTAGACGGTTTTTCATTGTTTTTAATCGTATTAGCAGGGTATCGTATTAGTTTTTCACTGTTTTTAAGCGTTTTAGCAGGGTTATTGGTGTTTTTAGATGGTTTTTTACTGTTTTAGGCGTTTTAGCAGGGTTATTGGTGTTTTTAGACAGTTTTTCACTGTTTTTAAGCGTTTTAGCAGGGTTATTGGTGTTTTTAGACGGTTTTGCACTGTTTTTGAGCGTTTTAGCAGAGTTATTGGTGTTTTTAGACGGTTTTCACTGTTTTTAAGCGTTTTAGCAGGGTTATTGGTGTTTTTAGACAGTTTTTCACTGTTTTTAAGCGTTGTAGCAGGGTTATTGGTGTTTGTAGACGGTTTTCGCTGTTTTAGCAGGGTTATTGGTGTTTTTAGACGGTTTTACAGTGTTTCTGAGCGTTTCACCAGGGTTATTGGTGTTTTTAGACGGTTTTTCACTAATTTTAAGCGTTTTAGCAGGGTTATTGGTGTTTTTAGACGGTTTTGCACTGTTTTTGAGCGTTTTAGCAGAGTTATTGGTGTTTTTAGACGGTTTTCACTGTTTTTAAGCGTTTTAGCAGGGTTATTGGTGTTTTTAGACAGTTTTTCACTGTTTTTAAGCGTTGTAGCAGGGTTATTGGTGTTTGTAGACGGTTTTCGCTGTTTTAGCAGGGTTATTGGTGTTTTTAGACGGTTTTACAGTGTTTCTGAGCGTTTCACCAGGGTTATTGGTGTTTTTAGACGGTTTTTCACTAATTTTAAGCGTTTTAGCAGGGTTATTGGTGTTTTTAGACGGTTTTGCACTGTTTTTGAGCGTTTTAGCAGAGTTATTGGTGTTTTTAGACGGTTTTCACTGTTTTTAAGCGTTTTAGCAGGGTTATTGGTGTTTTTAGACAGTTTTTCACTGTTTTTAAGCGTTGTAGCAGGGTTATTGGTGTTTTAAGACGGGTTATCACTGTTTTTAAGCGTTTTAGCAGGATAATTGGTGTTTTTAGACGGCTTTTCTTTGTTTTTAAGCGTTTTAGCAGAGTTATTGGTGTTTTCCGACGGTTTTTCACTGTTTTTAAGCGTTTTAGCAGGGTTATTGGTGTTTGTAGACGGTTTTCGCTGTTTTAGCAGGGTTATTGGTGTTTTTAGACGGTTTTACAGTGTTTCTGAGCGTTTTACCAGGGTTATTGGTGTTTTTAGACGGTTTTTCACTAATTTTAAGCGT
Source organism: Styela clava (assembly GCF_964204865.1). Classification (NCBI taxonomy): domain Eukaryota; kingdom Metazoa; phylum Chordata; class Ascidiacea; order Stolidobranchia; family Styelidae; genus Styela; species Styela clava. The sequence goes on from NW_027556684.1 coordinate 8,395, forward strand.
TTTAGCAGGGTTATTGGTGTTTTTAGACGGTTTTTTAATGTTGTTAATCGTTTTAGCTGGGTTATTGGTGTTTTTAGACGGTTTTTCACTGTTTTTAAGCGTTTTAGCAGGATTATTGGTGTTTGTAGACGGTTTTTCACTGTTTTTGAGCGTTTTAGCAGGGTTATTGGTGTTTTTAGACGGTTTTTCAGTGTTTTTGAGCGTTTCACCAGGGTTATTGGTGTTTTTAGACAGTTTTTCACTGATTTTAAGCGTTTTAGCAGGGTTATTGTTGTTTTTAGACGGTTTTGCACTGTTTTAAGCGTTTTAGCAAGATTATTGGTGTTTTTAGACGGTTTTTCACTGTTTTTAAGCGTTTTAGCAGGGTTATTGGTGTTTTTAGACAGTTATTCACTGTTGTTAAGCGTTTTTGCAGGGTTATTGGTGTTTTTAGACGGTTTTTCCGTGTTTTTTAGCGTTTTAGCAGGGTTATTGGTTTTCGTAGACGGTTTTTCAATGTTTTTGAGCGTTTTAGCAGGGCTATTGGTGTTTTTAGACGGTTTTTCACTGTTTTCAAGTGTTTTAGCAGGGTAATTGGTGTCTTTAGACGTTTTTTCACTGTTTTTAAGCGTTTTAGCAGGGTTATTGGTGTTTTTAGACGGGTTTTCACTGTTTTTCAGCGTTTCAGCAGGGTTTTTAGACGGTTTTTCACAGTTTTTAATTAAGCGTTTTAGCAGGGTTATTGGTGATTTTAGACGGTTTTTCACTGTTTTTGAGCGTTTTAGCAGAGTTATTGGTGTTTTTTGACGGTTTTGCACTGTTTTTAAGCGTTTTAGCAGGGTTATTGGTGTTTTTAGACGGTTTTTCACTGTTTTTAAGCGTTTTAGCAGGGTTATTGGTGTTTGTAGACGGTTTTCGCTGTTTTAGCAGGGTTATTGGTGTTTTTAGACGGTTTTACAGTGTTTCTGAGCGTTTCACCAGGGTTATTGGTGTTTTTAGACGGTTTTTCACTAATTTTAAACGTTTTAGCAGGGTTATTGGTGTTTTTAGACGGTTTTTCAATGTTGTTAAGCGTTTTAGCTGGGTTATTGGTGTTTTTAGACGATTTTTCACTGTTTTTAAGCGTTTTAGCAGGGTTATTGTTGTTTGTAGACGGTTTTTCACTGTTTTTGAGCGTTTTAGCAGGGTTATTGGTGTTTTTAGACGGTTTTTCAGTGTTTTTGAGCGTTTCACCAGGGTTATTGGTGTTTTTAGACGGTTTTTCACTGATTTTAAGCGTTTTAGCAGGGTTATTGTTGTTTTTAGACGGTTTTGCACTGTTTTAAGCGTTTTAGCAGGATTATTGGTGTTTTTAGACGGTTTTTCACTGTTTTTAAGCGTTTTAGCAGGGTTATTGGTGTTTTTAGACAGTTTTTCACTGTTTTTAAGCGTTTTTGCAGGGTTATTGGTGTTTTTAGACGGTTTTTCCGTGTTTTTTAGCGTTTTAGCAGGGTTATTGGTGTTTGTAGACGGTTTTTCACTGTTTTTGAGCGTTTTAGCAGGGCTATTGGTGTTATTAGACGGTTTTTCACTGTTTTTAGGCGTTTTATCAGGGTAATTGGTGTCTTTAGACGTTTTTTCGCTGTTTTTAGGCGTTTTAGCAGGTTTATTGGTGTTTTTAGCGGGTTTTTCACTGCTTTTAAGTGTTTTAGAAGGGTTATTGGTGTTTTTAGACGGTTTTTCACTGTTTTTAAGCGTTTTAGCAGGGTTATTGTTGTTTTTAGATGGTTTTTCACTGCTTTTAAGCGTTTTAGCAGGGTTATTGGTGTTTTTAGACGGTTTTGCTCTGTTTTCAAGCGTTTTAGCAGGGTTATTGATGTTTTTAGACGGTTTTTCACTGTTTTTAATTAAGCGTTTTAGCGGGGTTATTGGTGATTTTAGACGGTTTTTCACCGTTTTTAATTAAGCGTTTTAGCGGGGTTATTGGTGATTTTATACGGTTTTTCACTGTTTCTGAGCGTTTTAGAGGGTTATTGGTGTTTTTAGACGGTTTTTCACTAATTTTAAGCGTTTTAGCAGGGTTATTGATGTTTTTAGACGGTTTTTCACTGTTTTTAAGCGTTTTAGCCAGGGTTATTGGTGTTTTTAGACGGTTTTTCACAGTTTTTAATTAAGCGTTTTAGCAGGGTTATTGGTGATTTTAGACGGTTTTTCACAGTTTTTGAGCGTTTCAGCAGGGTTATTGGTGTTTTTAGACGGTTTTTCACTAATTTCAAGCGTTTTAGCAGGGTTATTGGTGTTTTTAGACGGTTTTGCACTGTTTTTGAGCGTTTTAGCAGAGTTATTGGTGTTTTTAGACGGTTTTCACTGTTTTTATGCGTTTTAGCAGGGTTATTGGTGTTTTTAGACAGTTTTTCACTGTTTTTAAGCGTTGTAGCAGGGTTATTCGTGTTTTTAGACGGTTTTTCAATGTTGTTAAGCGTTTTAGCAGGGTTATTGGTGTTTTTAGACGGATTTTCACTGTTTTTAAGCGTTTTAGCAGGGTTATTGGTGTTTGTGGACGGTTTTTCACTGTTTTTTTTGCGTTTTAGCAGGGTTATTGGTGTTTTAAGACGGGTTATCACTGTTTTTAAGCGTTTTAGCAGGATAATTGGTGTTTTTAGACGGCTTTTCTTTGTTTTTAAGCGTTTTAGCAGAGTTATTGGTGTTTTCAGACGGTTTTTCACTGTTTTTAAGCGTTTTAGCAGGGTTATTGGTGTTTTTAGACGGTTGATTTTAGACTGTTTTTTACTGTTTTAGCAGAGTTATTGGTGTTTTAAGACGGGTTTTTTCAGTGTTTTTAAGCGTTTTAGCAGGGTTATTGGTGTTTTTAGACGATTTTTCACTGTTTTTACGCGTTTTAGTAGGGTTATTGGTGTTTTCAGACGGTTTTCCACTGTTTTTAAGCGTTTTAGCAGGGCTATTGGTGTTTTCAGACGGTTTTTCACTGTTTTAAAGCGTTTTAGCAGGGCTATTGGTGTTTTCAGACGGTTTTTCACTGTTTTAAAGCGTTTTAGCAGGGTTATTGGTGTTTTTAGATGGTTTTTCACTGTTTTTAAGCGTTTTAGCAGGGTTATTGGTGTCTTTAGATGGTTTTTTACTGTTTTAGGCGTTTTAGCAGGGTTATTGGTGTTTTTAGGCGGTTTTTCACTGTTTTTGAGCGTTTTAGCAGGGTTATTGGTGATTTTAGACGGTTTTTCACTGTTTTTAATTAAGCGTTTTAGCAGGGTTATTGGTGATTTTATACGGTTTTTCAATGTTTCAGGCGTTTTAGCAGGGTTATTGGTGTTTTTAGACGGTTTTTCACTAATTTTAAGGATTTTAGCAGGGTTATTGGTGTTTTTAGACGGTTTTGCACTGTTTTTAAGCGTTTTAGCAGGATTATTGGTGTTTTTAGACGGGTTTTCACTGTTTTTAAGCGTTTTAGCGGGGTTATTGGGGTTTTTAGACGGTTTTTCACAGTTTTTAATTGAGCGTTTTAGCAGGGTTATTGGTGATTTCAGACGGTTTTTCACTGTTTTTGAGCGTTTTAGCAGGGTTATTGGTGTTTTTAGACGGTATTGCACTGTTTTTAAGCGTTTTAGCCTGGTTATTGGTGTTTTTAGACGGTTTTTCAATGTTTTTAAGCGTTTTAGCAGGGTTATTGGTGTTTTTAGACGGTTTTGCACTGTTTTTGAGCGTTTTAGCAGGGTTATTGGTGTTTTTAGATGGTTTTTCACTGCTTTTAAGCGTTTTTGCAGGGTTATTGGTGTTTTTAGACGGTTTTTCACTGATTTTAAGCGTTTTAGCAGTGTTATTGTTGTTTTTAGACGGTTTTGCGCGTTTTAGCAGGATTATTGGTGTTTTTAGACGGTTTTTCACTGTTTTTAAGCGTTTTAGCAGGGTTATTGGTGTTTTTAGACAGTTATTCACTGTTTTTAAGCGTTTTAGCAGGGTAATTGGTGTTTTTAGACAGTTTTTCACTGTTGTTAAGCGTTTTTGCAGGGTTATTGGTGTTTTTAGACGGTTTTTCCGTGTTTTTTAGCGTTTTAGCAGGGTTATTGGTGTTTGTAGACGGTTTTTCACTGTTTTTGAGCGTTTTAGCAGGGCTATTGGTGTTTTTAGACGGTTTTTCACTAATTTTAAGCGTTTTAGCAGGGTAATTGGTGTTTTTAGACGGTTTTGCACTGTTTTTGAGCGTTTTAGCAGAGTTATTGGTGTTTTTAGACGGTTTTCACTGTTTTTAAGCGTTTTAGCAGGGTTATTGGTGTTTTTAGACAGTTTTTCACTGTTTTTAGGCGTTGTAGCAGGGTTATTCGTGTTTTTAGACGGTTTTTCAATGTTGTTAAGCGTTTTAGCAGGGTTATTGGTGTTTTTAGACGGATTTTCACTGCTTTTAAGCGTTTTAGCAGGGTTATTGGTGTTTGTGGACGGTTTTTCACTGTTTTTTTTTGCGTTTTAGCAGGGTTATTGGTGTTTTAAGACGGGTTATCACTGTTTTTAAGCGTTTTAGCAGGATAATTGGTGTTTTTAGACGGCTTTTCTTTGTTTTTAAGCATTTTAGCAGAGTTATTGGTGTTTTCAGACGGTTTTTCACTGTTTTTAAGCGTTTTAGCAGGGCTATTGGTGTTTTTAGACGGTTGATTTTAGACTGTTTTTTACTGTTTTAGCAGAGTTATTGGTGTTTTAAGACGGGTTTTTTCAGTGTTTTTGAGCGTTTTAGCAGGGTTATTGGTGTTTTTAGACGATTTTTCACTGTTTTTACGCGTTTTAGTAGGGTTATTGGTGTTTTCAGACGGTTTTCCACTGTTTTCAAGCGTTTTAGCAGGGTTATTGATGTTTTCAGACGGTTTTTCACTGTTTTTAAGCGTTTTAGCAGGGCTATTGGTGTTTTCAGACGGTTTTTCACTGTTTTAAAGCGTTTTAGCAGGGTTATTGGTGTTTTTAGATGGTTTTTCACTGCTTTTAAGCGTTTTAGCAGGGTTATTGGTGTTATTAGACGGTTTTTCATTGTTTTTAATCGTATTAGCAGGGTATCGTATTAGTTTTTCACTGTTTTTAAGCGTTTTAGCAGGGTTATTGGTGTTTTTAGATGGTTTTTTACTGTTTTAGGCGTTTTAGCAGGGTTATTGGTGTTTTTAGGCGGTTTTTCACTGTTTTTGAGCGTTTTAGCAGGGTTATTGGTGATTTTAGACGGTTTTTCACTGTTTTTAATTAAGCGTTTTAGCAGGGCTATTGGTGATTTTATACGGTTTTTCACTGTTTTAGGCGTTTTAGCAGGGCTATTGGTGTTATTAGACTGTTTTTCATTGTTTTTAATCGTATTAGCAGGGTATCGTATTAGTTTTTCACTGTTTTTAAGCGTTTTAGCAGGGTTATTGGTGTTTTTAGATGGTTTTTTACTGTTTTAGGCGTTTTAGCAGGGTTATTGGTGTTTTTAGGCGGTTTTTCACTGTTTTTTAGCGTTTTAGCAGGGTTATTGGTTTTCGTAGACGGTTTTTCAATGTTTTTGAGCGTTTTAGCAGGGCTATTGGTGTTTTTAGACGGTTTTTCACTGTTTTCAAGTGTTTTAGCAGGGTAATTGGTGTCTTTAGACGTTTTTTCACTGTTTTTAAGCGTTTTAGCAGGGTTATTGGTGTTTTTAGACGGGTTTTCACTGTTTTTCAGCGTTTCAGCAGGGTTTTTAGACGGTTTTTCACAGTTTTTAATTAAGCGTTTTAGCAGGGTTATTGGTGATTTTAGACGGTTTTTCACTGTTTTTGAGCGTTTTAGCAGAGTTATTGGTGTTTTTTGACGGTTTTGCACTGTTTTTAAGCGTTTTAGCAGGGTTATTGGTGTTTTTAGACGGTTTTTCACTGTTTTTAAGCGTTTTAGCAGGGTTATTGGTGTTTGTAGACGGTTTTCGCTGTTTTAGCAGGGTTATTGGTGTTTTTAGACGGTTTTACAGTGTTTCTGAGCGTTTCACCAGGGTTATTGGTGTTTTTAGACGGTTTTTCACTAATTTTAAACGTTTTAGCAGGGTTATTGGTGTTTTTAGACGGTTTTTCAATGTTGTTAAGCGTTTTAGCTGGGTTATTGGTGTTTTTAGACGATTTTTCACTGTTTTTAAGCGTTTTAGCAGGGTTATTGTTGTTTGTAGACGGTTTTTCACTGTTTTTGAGCGTTTTAGCAGGGTTATTGGTGTTTTTAGACGGTTTTTCAGTGTTTTTGAGCGTTTCACCAGGGTTATTGGTGTTTTTAGACGGTTTTTCACTGATTTTAAGCGTTTTAGCAGGGTTATTGTTGTTTTTAGACGGTTTTGCACTGTTTTAAGCGTTTTAGCAGGATTATTGGTGTTTTTAGACGGTTTTTCACTGTTTTTAAGCGTTTTAGCAGGGTTATTGGTGTTTTTAGACAGTTTTTCACTGTTTTTAAGCGTTTTTGCAGGGTTATTGGTGTTTTTAGACGGTTTTTCCGTGTTTTTTAGCGTTTTAGCAGGGTTATTGGTGTTTGTAGACGGTTTTTCACTGTTTTTGAGCGTTTTAGCAGGGCTATTGGTGTTATTAGACGGTTTTTCACTGTTTTTAGGCGTTTTATCAGGGTAATTGGTGTCTTTAGACGTTTTTTCGCTGTTTTTAGGCGTTTTAGCAGGTTTATTGGTGTTTTTAGCGGGTTTTTCACTGCTTTTAAGTGTTTTAGAAGGGTTATTGGTGTTTTTAGACGGTTTTTCACTGTTTTTAAGCGTTTTAGCAGGGTTATTGTTGTTTTTAGATGGTTTTTCACTGCTTTTAAGCGTTTTAGCAGGGTTATTGGTGTTTTTAGACGGTTTTGCTCTGTTTTCAAGCGTTTTAGCAGGGTTATTGATGTTTTTAGACGGTTTTTCACTGTTTTTAATTAAGCGTTTTAGCGGGGTTATTGGTGATTTTAGACGGTTTTTCACCGTTTTTAATTAAGCGTTTTAGCGGGGTTATTGGTGATTTTATACGGTTTTTCACTGTTTCTGAGCGTTTTAGAGGGTTATTGGTGTTTTTAGACGGTTTTTCACTAATTTTAAGCGTTTTAGCAGGGTTATTGATGTTTTTAGACGGTTTTTCACTGTTTTTAAGCGTTTTAGCCAGGGTTATTGGTGTTTTTAGACGGTTTTTCACAGTTTTTAATTAAGCGTTTTAGCAGGGTTATTGGTGATTTTAGACGGTTTTTCACAGTTTTTGAGCGTTTCAGCAGGGTTATTGGTGTTTTTAGACGGTTTTTCACTAATTTCAAGCGTTTTAGCAGGGTTATTGGTGTTTTTAGACGGTTTTGCACTGTTTTTGAGCGTTTTAGCAGAGTTATTGGTGTTTTTAGACGGTTTTCACTGTTTTTATGCGTTTTAGCAGGGTTATTGGTGTTTTT
>NW_027556685.1:0-9473 GCF_964204865.1 Styela clava
TCAATTTAACTGAATAGTGACAACCGATATATCTAAAAATGTTGGGTTCAATTCACCATCATCTTTTATGACTGCCGGAGGCATGTCAGAACAACGATTTTGAAATGTTATAAACAGTTATAGAAGCGACAAACAATATATAATTAGTACAACTGAAGATGATAAATACAGGCTGGAAGATGTAAAGGCCAATGTAACACCTCTTCTTTTTAACACATACATTTCTAATAGAGATAGGTTTTTAGCCATAATAAAAGAAATAGATAATATAATTGCTAAATTAACATCCAAAAAAGGTAATCAATTAACTTATGGAATAGAATTAAAATTAATACAATATAGAATAGACATATTGAAATCTATAACATTTCGTCGTTTTCCAGACACGGTGATTTCCTCTGATATCGCTAACATAACAAAAGATTTTATAATTGGATATTGAAAAGGAGTAGGACAACAAGGAGGGTGAGTTCTCCCATATGTTAATTCGAACATTGATCGGACACCTGGTGATACTACCGATTATGAAACAAATCATTATTGAGGGTTAAATAGTATTAAGGCTTTTAATCGAGTATCAAATAATAGTTCGGGAGAACTATATCAAACAGGATATTATATTTATCAAGCAAAATTTTTGACACCACAAGGACTTAGAATTAAATTACCATTTTCTGGTGATATACAACCTGAATGAAAGACATTATCCTTTGTTTGTACTATCGATTTTGATTGAACCTACAGATTGGATTCTCTCATATATTTTACAGCTGGTCTAAATGCATTCATTACTCATGTTTCGGATCCTTATCCAGAAAAAGTGAGTTTCCCCGTAACTATTAATCTGGACGGTACCTCACCATCCTTCTATGGCGATATTGAAACGAATTCAGAAGGTGCTTTTCAATGAAAAAACTATAAGGAGGTTTATTATGAAAATGATACTTTCGGACAAAGTATGATTTTCGGCTTAAGCAGATATTCAACAGGAATTAATCTTGATGTTAAACACTGAGCTTTCCTTTATTGATTAGGAAAAAGAAGAAAAGATATAACTTCGTTTTTTAGATTTAACGAAATATCAATAAAAAACATACAACTAAGGGTGTAAAAATGGCACGTTTTATAAACAGTAAACCGAGTAGAACAGATTACAGATGAGCAAGAGCTGTTAGAGGGGTAGGTGCTGTAGCCGAAGGTGTTGCCCGTGTATTTCTGGGTATTACGGCCGCTGCGCTTTTGACACCTAGTATTGATCGAGACAAAGAAAAAAATAACCTAACAAGACAAGCATTCGAGGAAGCTCTTAGAGAAATAGGTGATATTCCACCTAATGATATCCAATACAAATTAGATACGTTAAACGAAATGACGTTGAATAATATCTTAGCAAGTGATGGGATCGAAATGTTAAAAGGTCAAAGCATAAAGGATATTATCAATGATTCTGATTTAACTCAACATTTACGAAATTTAAGAGGAGATGTATTGGAGTTATTATTCGAAACAACACCTATCTTGGATGATATTCGATATTTAACAAACAGTGAATTAATAGCTTTTTTACAAACACCCGAAATAGCGAAATTGATTTATGGGAAAGGATTCAAAAGCATAGCTGATTTTATTAGATATTTGGAAAGTGTCGCAGAGGACCCTACAAACCTTGGTAAAACAGCCCATGAAGAATTGGATTTATCAGGGGACAATACAAGTAAAGGTACTTCTAGCGAAAAAAAGACAAGTAAAGCAGAAAAAGAAAGCAAGGCAAGTGAACAAGAATCAAAACCTGATTCCGAGGCAGACGACAAAAAAAAGGATGCTTGCGATATTATTGCCGAAAAATATGCTGGTATTATAGACACTTCATCCGTGTCAACATGAGTGAAAAAACTCCACTACAACCCGGATTCCTTCATGTTGGCAACTTTTTTCGCTCCAAGAGCTCGTCCCGGAAAATGATACACATGACCCAATTTTTCGTGTCAGGCTTATTTAAGGTTGGTTCGGGTTCTAAAAAGTGGACAACCCTTCGTTGCTAGCTCAATTGGAGGAGTAGGGACCTTATTATGAAGAGGTCCACCTGACATAGCAATCATGCAAACACGTAATCAATGAAAAGGATTAGGACGCACAAAAGAATTCAAATCGTACAAGGCTGTAAGAAAATCAATTGGAAGAAACCATGCCATGAAAAAACGGCCAAGAAGAAAAACAAGAAAAATGTTAAAATTACGACGAGGAAGATATAGCGGAATATAATGGAAAATTCAGAAATTAAAAAAATAAAAGTACACACTGGAGCACCTTGTCGATGCTTCATGGATTACCTATATTATAAATATAAAATAGATATGATATATGTATTACGATGATGACAAGAAAAGCAAATCAAAAAAGAATATAAAACATGATTAGGAATGGGTTTTTGTTCTGAAAGCCCAGAATGAACATACTTGCGTCAAAAATTAATGGTAACAGCATCACGATCAGATATGATTCGTCTTGAAAAATATTACGCAGATCTAAACGCAAAAGTTCAATCATCAAAACCAAAAATTGTTTTAGTAGGAGAGAACAAAAGTTCTATTGACATAAATGACACAAGAAACGACAAAGAAGAATAATCCAGAAAATAATTTAACATTAAGTAATTTGAGAATTTCAGATACATATTCTTATTTATACGACTTGTTAGATCAAATAAAACACAACAAACCTTTTTCAATTGACGAAGTCAACTTAGCGGGAGGACGTCAAGCTGGAAAAACTTGAAATATTATTACTTTCTGTTTGTTGGCAAGCCTATACAACTTGGACAAAACATTTCACTTTTATTTCATTCGTAAAGTTTTGACTAATAAAAGAAACATGTTTGAACAAATCAATAAAGTAATGCCTAAATGATTCTCAAAAGCAATGGGTATTACAACCAACATAACATATAATTCGATGAAAGGTTATAATTTCGAATTAAACGTTTTAGGAATCACTGGACAAAAAACAGCATACCAAGCACAATTAGGTCTTCCCCGGACAAATGCGGACTATATTATAATCTTCTACGAAGAAGCTTACGAGTTTAATGCTCGTGATTTTGACCGTGTATTCAACGCTACCGGAGGATCGAAAAATTCAAAGATTTTGATTTTCAAAGCCAGCAACCCATGAAACCCAAGTTGTGCATATTTTCAAGACTTTCAAAATGTATTGCCGTGAAACGAAAAAGTAATGATGAGTAAAGGAGAGGATTATTATTTCGACAAGAAAAACAGAACTCTCTATCATTGAACATGCATTGTTAAAACGGTTCAGGACGATATTGTTTCGCCAAATCGTATTAAAAAGATGTACGAACGGGCTCATAAAAACAAACTCGAAGCACCAACCATATTATATGGAAAGCCAATGATTGCCGAAAACCAAACATTCGACACATCGAAAATTATCTATGTTGGAGGAGAAGGTGATGAGCCGTCTCTTATTCCATATAATGATTTTTTGATTCGTGTAGGGATCGACTTCGGACAAACTCGTAATCCAACAGCAGTTGTTTTCGGGATATCGAATTTTGAAGGATCTCGAATATTGGTACTCGACACCTTAACAATTGAACATCACGAAAGAGCAATTCACACGCCGGAATTGACAACTCGTATTTTAGGATTTATTGTATATAATATGAATCTTTTTGAACTAGACAAAAACGAAACTGTTTACGTTAATTGCGATACTAGTGATATGCGACTCGTGTGAGATCTCCAATCATTAGCTGATAAAAGAAATATTGATTATCTTTCTTTTTCGGGTGTTAAAAAAAATTCTAAAAGATTTAGAAGAAGCGAACGTCTTATGGCTTGAATGCTAGCTTTAGGAAATCGTTGCTTTTACATGTTTCGGAATGAAAACAACAAAAAATTAATTGCTTCTATGCAATCTATCGTTTTGAGACCTGATAAAAAAGGTTTTGTTGAAGACGAAAGTAGTGGTAGCGGTGACGACCAATACGACGCACTATGTTATGCGTTCTCTGACGAAATTGCCAGAAGAACATTAGGACAACCCACCGAGGAAGTTTCTAAAGAAATGATTAACGAAAAACCCGTGACTTCTTCTTAAAAATAAGAGAGAAAACAGGCCTCTAATTTTACCTTTCCATAGTAAAGTACGTTAGGTTGTCCTTTTTGGACCTATATTTTTAGGTCTTTTTTCGCATAAACGAATAAAACATAGGCTTCTGCAAGATCATCAGAAAAAAATTTAACTATTGTGCTTCTGGCGACTTGTTTGATTCGATATTCCACAGAATTTTTTTTCGTGTTCTTTTCGACTTCAAAACCTTTACCGTGTTCTTTAACGAAAAATTCTACAGACTTCTTTTTTTTGAATTCTCGTTTCAAAGCTTCGTTCAAAACTTCTTTACTCACTTTTGTCTCATTGTGATAAAATGATTTTAGTTCTCCGCGGATGTTCATTCGTGTTCTTTCGTATACAACTCCTTTTTTGAAACTAAGAGATTTAATAATCTTCAAATAACCATACATGTCGTCATAGAAAACCAAGTTAGTAGTACCGTTTATATCTCGAATTATTCGCGTATAATTCTCAAGAATGTCGTAGAAATTACCCTGATCATAATAGTATTTACCTTCTATTAAAGCGTAATAACCAGATTTCTTCCCAACATCTCATGCGATTAAATTGTTCATATTTCTTTATTTAAACTCAAATTAGATGTTTCTCCTGTGTTTTTATCGATGTAAACAATATATTTTTCGATTTCATTTACTTTTAACCCAGCTTTTTTCGGTAAAAAATTAGTTGAGAAAAGTCTTGCGTATGCTCATAATTGACATCCATATTTGAATCTTTCCAAATTGTTTGTTGATCTTTTACTTGTTTTTCAGTCTAATACGAAAAACTTACGTGTTTTTGTGTTGTAACCAATAACATCGACAGTTCCACAAAGATAAGCCTCTGGATCCATAAGTTTTTGTTCTATTAAACAAACTTTCATATACTTAGGTAGAATTGTACATTTATCGTTTTTTACCAATTCTTCCATGTGCTTATGGATTTCAATTCCTCTCTTTGATGCTTTTCGCAAAATCATATCCTTATATTCAGGATCCATTGTCATTGTCTTATCGTAATAATGTTGGGCATAACCAAATACTGAGGTTACGCCATTCATTGACTTTTTGTTATATGTATATTTGTGTTTTTTTTCATCGAATTCCAAATATTGACTTCGTTTTTGAAACCTTGAATCGTCCAAGTGTTTCAATAAATATTTTTTATAATTAATATGATGTTTCATTGTTATTTTGTTCCTCCCATGTTACATCTTGTTTGAAATAATCTATACATTTCGTATCTCCACAAAAGCATTTAATGATTGTTCTTTCTTTGAACACCATTAAAAAACCTTTGTATGTTCGTTTGACTGTATCATGATGGATCTTATTAAGGTGACATTTAGGTACAAACCCTATAATATTTTCCTGTGTCATGCAACGTCTAACGCTATATCCCTTATCTTTTAGCATTTGAACCAAGTTCTGTACCCTACCTTCTGTTTTAATCCCTTTTTCATAAACAGCACACTCTTCAAGCATATTCTCTACTTCTTTTGGTATGTCTATTGGTTTTACATTGTTGTTATTATAATAGTAATCATTCTTATCTATCATCATCATATAGCTATATGGCTTAACTTCAATGTCATATTTCGAAGCAATTTTTCATTTTAATTTTCATAATTTCTTGCTAGGATTTTTAAAAACCAATTTGTATTTCCCTTTTTCTTTTCCTCACTTAGAAGTTATTGACAATGTTTTATCTTTGTATTTTAACAACAAAGGATGTTTTTGTACAGTGTCATCGTCATCGAAAACAACGTATTCCTGTGCTGGTTTAATAGCTAATGAATTAAATTGTTGAAACCTTTGTATGTTGTTTCCAGAAGTGAAAGGGTTAACCATATCTACCAAACTAATTTTTTGTGTGTCTACGGCATATTCCTTTTTCCTATTGATAACAAAACGTTCGGAATTATTATTTTCACCAACATACGATAGTGTTCATTGTATTTTATCTAATTCGATTCCGAGCCTTTTGATTTTTTCAACCATATCCATATTGTCTTCAAATAACTTTTTTCGATAACTCTCTTCAAAAGCAAATCCAACGAATTCATGCGGTAATTCTTTCATTCGATCTTCCTCAAATAATTTCAATCACGACAATCTTTCTTCATATGGGTACAATGATAATTTTTTGTTATTAACCAACAACGCACTTTGTTTTGATGGTTTGTATATTCCTTTTGCCACTATCTTTTTCGTTTCCTTAATTTTATAGCAGTGGTTGTTCACATCTCGACTTAAAAATCAATCTAGTTCTGAAATAGTTACTTCGAAACCACTTTTATCCATTACTTTTTTAGGTACACCTGTCAAATCTTTTTTACTTTGAACGAAAACACCGTCCGTATTAATGTTGATTATTACAGCCTCGGGATCCTGCAATAAAATATTGCTTATTAACAATCAGATTAAAACTCGTCCTTGTCTGCAAATTCAGTTTTGCGTGGCAAATCCAGCCTCGTTGTTCAAAGAGTTCTTTTTGAAAAAATAGGGAAGAAAACCAAACGTCGAATTCAACAATAGTTTCATCGCTTCACGTTTGACCTTGTCCTCTTTTGTTCCGTATTTAAGAACTGTTGTTTGATGTTTTAATTCGCAATATCGGTTAAAACTAGCTTCAGTAAACAATTTAAACAATTTAGACTGCTGTCCAAGTACCAAAATGTTTGGGTAAAGACTTGTGAAATCCATCGAATAAATTTTACCTTCTGTTTCGCTAGCCTTAAAAAACTTTCTAAAAACGACATTGTGAACCCCTCCGTTGTAATTATTTCCGTTATTAAGACAATTCTTGTTGTGCGCTGGTAGGTTTATTGGGTTAAAATCATTTTCTTTAATGTGATTTCAAAACTCAGGATTGTCCTTGCTTATCCCGAAATTCATAATCGTATACGGATCGATCACAATTGTTTCTGGATTGAATTTAAACAAATATGGTAAAACGTATGTAATTTTTTTATTGAAAAGAGCTCAATCCAATTTACGAACAGCCAACAAACTTTGATTTGTCATCAATTGTTTAATGTTTAAATACGGGTGTCTGTCGTGGTTTTTGTATAATTTGTATGTAGCTTCCAAGTCATTTTTCAAATACGCAATACATTTTTCTTTGTTGTTTTTGTAATAATCTCATTCTTCGAATTGTCTCTTATCACCTTTTTCGCCCTTTCAAATATCTTCTCCAAATTCTTTGAAGTATTTATTTTTTAATGACGGTCCAATCGACTTATATAAATCAAATTGGTTATCCGCCAAATCGTAAATCTGTGGTCACTCATAAGCGTAAAGTCATGAATAAAAAGTATTATTTTTCTTGTAAAACTTCGCCACTTGTTTATAACCATTATTAATAATATAACCGTTGTATTCATTTAAGTTATTTCCGTTGTTGAAGTAGGTTATCATTAAAACGTCATATCGAAAGAAATTGAATCCAATTATTTTGTCACAATTTGGCATGTATTTTTTTATACCTGCATCGTGATTACTAAACTCTCGAATCGTAATTTCTTTCGTATCAACGTCCATTTCCCCCACAATAAAATACCATTCTTCAAAATTTTTGCCTTTGTATAATTCTGTATCGATAATTAATTTTTTCATTATTTTATGTTTCCTTCCTTATATTTTTTGCTAATTATAAATCATCACCCGTTAACCATTTTACCTGAAAATTCATTTTCTCTTTTTAATCTTACTTTTTCAACATCGTAAGTATCAAAATCAGTATTCTCAAGTAATTTGTTAAAACGAATTTTTCCTTCATTTTCTCATCTATTATCTTTACAAAAAGACTTGTATTCTTCGTATATTATTTTACCATTTTTTTCCAAGGTTATATCGATAACTTCTTCAAATAAATTGTCCAAAAATTGTTCTAATTTTGGTCTTGTTCTTTTTGCGTACAATTCTTTCATTTCTTTTGTTTGATATATTTTACATTTCGATTTCACAAAATAATAAAATGCGATTGTCATAATCTTTGTCAAACTTTTCTTGTTGTACATAATCGACTCTGGATCATGTCTTGCCTTGTACTTACCAAAATTGTTTTTTAGTTCTATAAAGCAAAAACGTCTTCGTAAAGCCTCTCGCCCATTAATTTCAGAATTGATATGATATACTTCATTAGTCGAAAAAATATAATTTTGAGGAGGAATTACTTTTGAAAAGCTTGTTTTGTATTTTTCTTCGAAAGATTTAACGCAATTTTTGTCTGTAAAATCCTTCAACAATGCTATTCTGCTTTTATTTAATTTGTACTCCTCGTCGAATAAAACAGCAACTCGGTTAATTAGAGTTGTATATATCATTTTATGTCCGGCATCTAGCATTTTGATCGATGCTTCGTTTTGAATGCCGTCTTCGTTTGTTTTTTTTATTAGTCGTAAAAACTCAGATTTACCATTGTTTCCTCCACCATTAATTACTACTATACTTCCCATTTTTGCTCTGTAGAGATTGACCTTAGCTAATATTGTGAATAATGTCTTTGTTAATTCTTCGTCTTTTTTAGCGAAATCCGCAACAAATTCGTATTCTTTATCATTGCGGAAATCAATTTCGTTATTTAAATATTTAGTAAAAAGTTCATAATCGAAAAAAGTCTCATTTGGTATAAATCATGGTTTTTTGTGTTCCTCTGTCATCTCCTCTTTATTTTTTAATATCATGTCAGGTAATTCTCATTCGGTAATTCCGTTGTCGGCAACTCGGTATAATCCTTTGTTGGCGAAAAAAAACCCTTTTCTGTTTTGAATGAATCCTGCCATTTTTTTTTGATATTCAAAACTGCTATCTCTGTCCGTACTAAAATATTGTGGAAAATCTTCTCGAACGTTTTTGATCAAGTTGATATGTCCAATACTTTTTTTTGTGAAAAACTCTAACAAATCAAAATCGTCTCATTTGATTCATTTTTCTTTATAAAATAAATAAAGTCCAATAGAATCAATGTGAAAAATAGGGAGCGTTGCCCTTATATACATACATATAAAGGCAACTTTTCCGTCTTTCAACCCACAATTGTTGAGAAAAAAACTTGGTGGTCAGTCTGGAACCAATAATCGATGTTCACTGTAGTTAAAATTACTATTATTGAATAGCTTTTTGACCACTTTTGTTTTTTCCGATTGTGTATTGGGGATGAGGTCTAGCTCGCGTCTCAACCCGAAGCGTCTCCTTTAACTTCAATTTTTTTTGAATTGATTTCGGGTTTGTCATATACGATTGAGTTGTAGCTATTTCGAGTTAATGGAGCAATTGCTTCATCACGTTCTTTTCATTCACCGAATTTATCAGCTAAAAAGACTAATGAGTTTTGGA
>NW_027556686.1:0-37216 GCF_964204865.1 Styela clava
GTTTTTTGACGGTTTTTCACTGTTTTTAAGCGTTTTAGCAGGGTTATTGGTGTTTTTTGACGGTTTTTCAATGTTTTTAAGCGTTTTAGCAGGGTTATTGGTGTTTTTTGACGGTTTTCCACTGTTTTTAAGCGTTTAGCAGGGTTATTGGTGTTTTTTGACGGTTTTTCACTGTTCTTAAGCGTTTTAGCATGGTTATTGGTGTTTTTTGACGGTTTTTCACTGTTTTTAAGCGTTTTAGCAGGGTTTTTGGTGTTTTTTGACGGTTTTTCACTGCTTTTAAGCGTTTTAGCAGGGTTATTGGTGTTTTTTGACGGTTTTTCACTGTTTTTAAGCGTTTTAGCAGGGTTATTGGTGTTTTTTGACGGTTTTTCACTGTTTTTAAGCGTTTTAGCAAGGTTATTGGTGTCTTTTGACGGTTTTTCACTGTTTTTAAGCGTTTTAGCAGGGTTATTGGTGTTTTTTGACGGTTTTTCACTGTTTTTAAGCGTTTTAGCAGGGTTATTGGTGTTTTTTGACGGTTTTTCACTGTTTTTAAGCGTTTTAGCATGGTTATTGGTGTTTTTTGACGGTTTTTCACTGTTTTTAAGCGTTTTAGCAGGGTTATTGGTGTTTTTTGACGGTTTTCCACTGTTTTTAAGCGTTTTAGCAGGGTTATTGGTGTTTTTTGACGGTTTTTCACTGTTTTTAAGCGTTTTAGCAGGGTTATTGGTGTTTTTTGACGGTTTTTCACTGTTTTTAAGCGTTTTAGCAGGGTTATTGGTGTTTTTTGACGGTTTTTCACTGTTTTTAAGCGTTTTAGCAGGGTTATTGGTGTTTTTTGACGGTTTTCCACTGTTTTTAAGCGTTTTAGCAGGGTTATTGGTGTTTTTTGACGGTTTTTCACTGTTTTTAAGCGTTTTAGCAGGGTTATTGGTGTTTTTTGACGGTTTTTCACTGTTTTTAAGCGTTTTAGCAAAGTTTTTGGAGTTTTTTGACGGTTTTTTACTGCTTTCAAGCGTTTTAGCAAGGTTATTGGTGTTTTTTGACGGTTTTTCACTGTTTTTAAGCGTTTTAGCAGGGTTATTGGTGTTTTTTGACGGTTTTTCACTGTTTTTAAGCGTTTTAGCAGGGTTATTGATGTTTTTTGACGGGTTTTCACTGTTTTTAAGCGTTTTAGCAGGGTTATTGGTGTTTTTTGACGGTTTTTCACTGTTTTTAAGCGTTTTAGCAGGGTAATTGGTGTTTTTTGACGGTTTTCCACTGTTTTTAAGCGTTTTAGCAGGGTTATTGGTGTTTTTTGACGGTTTTTCACTGTTTTTAAGCGTTTTAGCAGGGTTATTGGTGTTTTTTGACGGTTTTTCACTGTTTTTAAGCGTTTTAGCAAAGTTTTTGGTGTTTTTTGACGGTTTTTTACTGCTTTCAAGCGTTTTAGCAAGGTTATTGGTGTTTTTTGACGGTTTTTCACTGTTTTTAAGCGTTTTAGCAGGGTTATTGGTGTTTTTTGACGGTTTTTCACTGTTTTTAAGCGTTTTAGCAGGGATATTGATGTTTTTTGACGGGTTTTCACTGTTTTTAAACGTTTTAGCAGGGTTATTGGTGTTTTTTGACGGTTTTTCACTGTTTTTAAGCGTTTTAGCAGGGTTATTGGTGTTTTTTGCCGTTTTTTCACTGTTTTAAGCGTTTTAGCAGGGTTATTGGTGTTTTTTGACGGTTTTTCACTGTTTTTAAGCGTTTTAGCAAGGGTATTGGTGTTTTTTGACGGTTTTTCACTGTTTTTAAGCGTTTTAGCAGGGTTATTGGTGTTTTTTGACGGTTTTTCACTGTTTTTAAGCGTTTTAGCAGGGTTATTGGTGTTTTTTGACGGTTTTTCACTGTTCTTAAGCGTTTTAGCAAGGTTATTGGTGTTTTTTGACGGTTTTTCACTGTTTTTAAGCGTTTTAGCAGGGTTATTGGTGTTTTTTGACGGTTTTTCACTGTTTTTAAGCGTTTTAGCAGGGTTATTGGTGTTTTTTGACGGTTTTTCACTGTTTTTAAGCGTTTTAGCAGGGTTATTGGTGTTTCTTGTCGGTTTTTGACTGTTTTAAGCGTTTTAGCAGGGTTATTGGTGTTTTTTGACGGTTTTTCACTGTTTTTAAGCGTTTTAGCAAGGTTATTGGTGTTTTTTGACGGTTTTTCACTGTTTTTAAGCGTTTTAGCAGGGTTATTGGTGTTTTTTGACGGTTTTTCACTGTTTTTAAGCGTTTTAGCAAGGTTATTGGTGTTTTTTGACGGTTTTTCACTGTTTTTAAGCGTTTTAGCAGGGTTATTGGTGTTTTTGACGGTTTTTCACTGTTTTTAAGCGTTTTAGCAGGGTTATTGGTGTTTTTTGACTGTTTTTCACTGTTTTTAAGCGTTTTAGCAGGGTTATTGGTGTTTTTTGACGGTTTTTCACTGTTTTTAAGCGTTTTAGCAGGGTTATTGGTGTTTTTTGACGGTTTTCCACTGTTTTTAAGCGTTTTAGCAGGGTTATTGGTGTTTTTTGACGGTTTTTCACTGTTTTTAAGCGTTTTAGCAGGGTTATTGGTGTTTTTTGACGGTTTTTCACTGTTTTTAAGCGTTTTAGCAAAGTTTTTGGTGTTTTTTGACGGTTTTTTACTGCTTTCAAGCGTTTTAGCAAGGTTATTGGTGTTTTTTGACGGTTTTTCACTGTTTTTAAGCGTTTTAGCAGGGTTATTGGTGTTTTTTGACGGTTTTTCACTGTTTTTAAGCGTTTTAGCAGGGTTATTGATGTTTTTTGACGGTTTTTTACTGTTTTTAAGCGTTTTAGCAGGGTTATTGATGTTTTTTGACGGGTTTTCACTGTTTTTAAGCGTTTTAACAGAGTTATTGGTGTTTTTTGACGGTTTTTCACTGTTTTTAGGCGTTTTAGCAGGGTTATTGGTGTTTTTTGACGGTTTTTCACTGTTTTAAGCGTTTTAGCATGGTTATTGGTGTTTTTTGACGGTTTTTCACTGTTTTTAAGCGTTTTAGCAAGGTTATTGGTGTTTTTTGACGGTTTTTCACTGTTTTTAAGCGTTTTAGCAGGGTTATTGGTGTTTTTTGACGGTTTTTCACTGTTTTTAAGCGTTTTAGCAGGGTTATTGGTGTTTTTTGACGGTTTTTCACTGTTTTTAAGCGTTTTAGCAAGGTTATTGGTGTTTTTTGACGGTTTTTCACTGTTTTTAAGCGTTTTAGCAGGGTTATTGGTGTTTTTTGACGGTTTTTGACTGTTTTTAAGCGTTTTAGCAGGGTTATTGGTGTTTTTTGACGGTTTTTTACTGTTTTTAAGCGTTTTAGCAGGGTTATTGGTGTTTTTTGACGGTTTTTCACTGTTTTTAAGCGTTTTAGCAGGGTTTTTGGTGTTTTTTGACGGTTTTTCAATGTTTTTAAGCGTTTTAGCAGGGTTATTGGTGTTTTTTGACGGTTTTCCACTGTTTTTAAGCGTTTTAGCAGGGTTATTGGTGTTTTTTGACGGTTTTTCACTGTTCTTAAGCGTTTTAGCATGGTTATTGGTGTTTTTTGACGGTTTTTCACTGTTTTCAAGCGTTTTAGCAGGGTTATTGGTGTTTTTTACGGTTTTTCAATGTTTTTAAGCGTTTTAGCAGGGTTATTGGTGTTTTTTGACGGTTTTCCACTGTTTTTAAGCGTTTTAGCAGGGTTATTGGTGTTTTTTGACGGTTTTTCACTGTTTTTAAGCGTTTTAGCATGGTTATTGGTGTTTTTTGACGGTTTTTCACTGTTTTTAAGCGTTTTAGCATGGTTTTTGGTGTTTTTTGACGGTTTTTCACTGCTTTTAAGCGTTTTAGCAGGGTTATTGGTGTTTTTTGACGGTTTTTCACTGTTTTTAAGCGTTTTAGCAGGGTTATTGGTGTTTTTTGACGGTTTTCCACTGTTTTTAAGCGTTTTAGCAGGGTTATTGGTGTTTTTTGACGGGTTTTCACTGTTTTTAAGCGTTTTAGCAGGGTTATTGGTGTTTTTTGACGGTTTTTCACTGTTTTTAAGCGTTTTAGCAGGGTTATTGGTGTTTTTTGACGGTTTTTCACTGTTTTTAAGCGTTTTAGCAAAGTTTTTGGTGTTTTTTGACGGTTTTTTACTGCTTTCAAGCGTTTTAGCAAGGTTATTGGTGTTTTTTGACGGTTTTTCACTGTTTTTAAGCGTTTTAGCAGGGTTATTGGTGTTTTTTGACGGTTTTTCACTGTTTTTAAGCGTTTTAGCAGGGTTATTGATGTTTTTTGACGGGTTTTCACTGTTTTTAAGCGTTTTAGCAGGGTTATTGGTGTTTTTTGACGGTTTTTCACTGTTTTTAAGCGTTTTAGCAGGGTTATTGGTGTTTTTTGACGGTTTTTCACTGCTTTTAAGCGTTTTAGCAGGGTTATTGGTGTTTTTTGACGGTTTTTCACTGTTTTTAAGCGTTTTAGCAGGGTTATTGGTGTTTTTTGACGGTTTTTCACTGTTTTTAAGCGTTTTAGCAAGGTTATTGGTGTCTTTTGACGGTTTTTCACTGTTTTTAAGCGTTTTAGCAGGGTTATTGGTGTTTTTTGACGGTTTTTCACTGTTTTTAAGCGTTTTAGCAGGGTTATTGGTGTTTTTTGACGGTTTTTCACTGTTTTTAAGCGTTTTAGCATGGTTATTGGTGTTTTTTGACGGTTTTTCACTGTTTTTAAGCGTTTTAGCAGGGTTATTGGTGTTTTTTGACGGTTTTCCACTGTTTTTAAGCGTTTTAGCAGGGTTATTGGTGTTTTTTGACGGTTTTTCACTGTTTTTAAGCGTTTTAGCAGGGTTATTGGTGTTTTTTGACGGTTTTTCACTGTTTTTAAGCGTTTTAGCAGGGTTATTGGTGTTTTTTGACGGTTTTTCACTGTTTTTAAGCGTTTTAGCAGGGTTATTGGTGTTTTTTGACGGTTTTCCACTGTTTTTAAGCGTTTTAGCAGGGTTATTGGTGTTTTTTGACGGTTTTTCACTGTTTTAAGCGTTTTAGCAGGGTTATTGGTGTTTTTTGACGGTTTTTCACTGTTTTTAAGCGTTTTAGCAAAGTTTTTGGAGTTTTTTGACGGTTTTTTACTGCTTTCAAGCGTTTTAGCAAGGTTATTGGTGTTTTTTGACGGTTTTTCACTGTTTTTAAGCGTTTTAGCAGGGTTATTGGTGTTTTTTGACGGTTTTTCACTGTTTTTAAGCGTTTTAGCAGGGTTATTGATGTTTTTTGACGGGTTTTCACTGTTTTTAAGCGTTTTAGCAGGGTTATTGGTGTTTTTTGACGGTTTTTCACTGTTTTTAAGCGTTTTAGCAGGGTTATTGGTGTTTTTTGACGGTTTTCCACTGTTTTTAAGCGTTTTAGCAGGGTTATTGGTGTTTTTTGACGGTTTTTCACTGTTTTTAAGCGTTTTAGCAGGGTTATTGGTGTTTTTTGACGGTTTTTCACTGTTTTTGAGCGTTTTAGCAAAGTTTTTGGTGTTTTTTGACGGTTTTTTACTGCTTTCAAGCGTTTTAGCAAGGTTATTGGTGTTTTTTGACGGTTTTTCACTGTTTTTAAGCGTTTTAGCAGGGTTATTGGTGTTTTTTGACGGTTTTTCACTGTTTTTGAGCGTTTTAGCAGGGTTATTGATGTTTTTTGACGGGTTTTCACTGTTTTTAAGCGTTTTAGCAGGGTTATTGGTGTTTTTTGACGGTTTTTCACTGTTTTTAAGCGTTTTAGCAGGGTTATTGGTGTTTTTTGACGGTTTTTCACTGTTTTTAAGCGTTTTAGCAAGGTTATTGGTGTTTTTTGACGGTTTTTCACTGTTTTTAAGCGTTTTAGCAGGGTTATTGGTGTTTTTTGACGGTTTTTCACTGTTTTTAAGCGTTTTAGCAGGGTTATTGGTGTTTTTTGACGGTTTTTCACTGTTTTAAGCGTTTTAGCAAGGTTATTGGTGTTTTTTGACGGTTTTTCACTGTTTTTAAGCGTTTTAGCAGGGTTATTGGTGTTTTTTGACGGTTTTTCACTGTTTTTAAGCGTTTTAGCAGGGTTATTGGTGTTTTTTGACGGTTTTTCACTGTTTTTAAGCGTTTTAGCAGGGTTATTGGTGTTTTTTGACGGTTTTTCACTGTTTTAAGCGTTTTAGCAGGGTTATTGGTGTTTTTGACGGTTTTTCAATGTTTTTAAGCGTTTTAGCAGGGTTATTGGTGTTTTTTGACGGTTTTCCACTGTTTTTAAGCGTTTTAGCAGGGTTATTGGTGTTTTTTGACGGTTTTTCACTGTTCTTAAGCGTTTTAGCATGGTTATTGGTGTTTTTTGACGGTTTTTCACTGTTTTTAAGCGTTTTAGCAGGGTTTTTGGTGTTTTTTGACGGTTTTTCACTGCTTTTAAGCGTTTTAGCAGGGTTATTGGTGTTTTTTGACGGTTTTTCACTGTTTTTAAGCGTTTTAGCAGGGTTATTGGTGTTTTTTGAAGGTTTTTCACTGTTTTTAAGCGTTTTAGCAAGGTTATTGGTGTCTTTTGACGGTTTTTCACTGTTTTTGAGCGTTTTAGCAGGGTTATTGGTGTTTTTTGACGGTTTTTCACTGTTTTTAAGCGTTTTAGCAGGGTTATTGGTGTTTTTTGACGGTTTTTCACTGTTTTTAAGCGTTTTAGCAAGGTTATTGGTGTCTTTTGACGGTTTTTCACTGTTTTTAAGCGTTTTAGCAGGGTTATTGGTGTTTTTTGACGGTTTTTCACTGTTATAGAGCGTTTTAGCAGGGTTATTGGTGTTTTTTGACGGTTTTTCACTGTTTTTAAGCGTTTTAGCAGGGTTATTGGTGTTTTTTGACGGTTTTTCAATGTTTTTAAGCGTTTTAGCAGGGTTATTGATGTTTTTGACGGTTTTCCACTGTTTTTAAGCGTTTTAGCAGGGTTATTGGTGTTTTTTGACGGTTTTTCACTGTTTTTAAGCGTTTTAGCATGGTTATTGGTGTTTTTTGACGGTTTTTCACTGTTTTTAGCGTTTTAGCAGGGTTTTTGGTGTTTTTTGACGGTTTTTCACTGCTTTTAAGCGTTTAGCAGGGTTATTGGTGTTTTTTGACGGTTTTTCACTGTTTTTAAGCGTTTTAGCAAAGTTTTTGGTGTTTTTTGACGGTTTTTTACTGCTTTCAAGCGTTTTAGCAGGGTTATTGGTGTTTTTTGACGGTTTTTCACTGTTTTTAAGCGTTTTAGCAGGGTTATTGGTGTTTTTTGACGGTTTTTCACTGTTTTTAAGCCTTTTAGCAGGGTTATTGATGTTTTTTGACGGGTTTTCACTGTTTTTAAGCGTTTTAGCAGAGTTATTGGTGTTTTTTGACGGTTTTTCACTGTTTTTAGGCGTTTTAGCAGGGTTATTGGTGTTTTTTGACGGTTTTTCACTGTTTTAAGCGTTTTAGCAGGGTTATTGGTGTTTTTTGACGGTTTCTCACTGTTTTTAAGCGTTTTAGCAAGGTTATTGGTGTTTTTTGACGGTTTTTCACTGTTTTTAAGCGTTTTAGCAGGGTTATTGGTGTTTTTTGACGGTTTTTCACTGTTTTTAAGCGTTTTAGCAGGGTTATTGGTGTTTTTTGACGGTTTTTCACTGTTTTTAAGCGTTTTAGCAAGGTTATTGGTGTTTTTTGACGGTTTTTCACTGTTTTTAAGCGTTTTAACAGGGTTATTGGTGTTTTTTGACGGTTTTTCACTGTTTTTAAGCGTTTTAGCAGGGTTATTGGTGTTTTTTGACGGTTTTTCACTGTTTTTAAGCGTTTTAGCAGGGTTATTGGTGTTTTTTGACGGTTTTTCACTGTTTTTAAGCGTTTTAGCAGGGTTATTGGTGTTTTTTGACGGTTTTCCACTGTTTTTAAGCGTTTTAGCAGGGTTATTGGTGTTTTTTGACGGTTTTTCACTGTTTTTAAGCGTTTTAGCAGGGTTATTGGTGTTTTTTGACGGTTTTTCACTGTTTTTAAGCGTTTTAGCAAAGTTTTTGGTGTTTTTTGACGGTTTTTTACTGCTTTCAAGCGTTTTAGCAAGGTTATGGTGTTTTTTGACGGTTTTTCACTGTTTTTAAGCGTTTTAGCAGGGTTATTGGTGTTTTTTGACGGTTTTTCACTGTTTTTAAGCGTTTTAGCAGGGTTATTGATGTTTTTTGACGGTTTTTTACTGTTTTTAAGCGTTTTAGCAGGGTTATTGATATTTTTTGACGGGTTTTCACTGTTTTTAAGCGTTTTAACAGAGTTATTGGTGTTTTTTGACGGTTTTTCACTGTTTTTAGGCGTTTTAGCAGGGTTATTGGTGTTTTTTGACGGTTTTTCACTGTTTTAAGCGTTTTAGCATGGTTATTGGTGTTTTTTGACGGTTTTTCACTGTTTTTAAGCGTTTTAGCAAGGTTATTGGTGTTTTTTGACGGTTTTTCACTGTTTTTAAGCGTTTTAGCAGGGTTATTGGTGTTTTTTGACGGTTTTTCACTGTTTTTAAGCGTTTTAGCAGGGTTATTGGTGTTTTTTGACGGTTTTTCACTGTTTTTAAGCGTTTTAGCAAGGTTATTGGTGTTTTTTGACGGTTTTTCACTGTTTTTAAGCGTTTTAGCAGGGTTATTGGTGTTTTTGACGGTTTTTGACTGTTTTTAAGCGTTTTAGCAGGGTTATTGGTGTTTTTTGACGGTTTTTTACTGTTTTAAGCGTTTTAGCAGGGTTATTGGTGTTTTTTGACGGTTTTTCACTGTTTTTAAGCGTTTTAGCAGGGTTTTTGGTGTTTTTTGACGGTTTTTCAATGTTTTTAAGCGTTTTAGCAGGGTTATTGGTGTTTTTTTGACGGTTTTCCACTGTTTTTAAGCGTTTTAGCAGGGTTATTGGTGTTTTTTGACGGTTTTTCACTGTTCTTAAGCGTTTTAGCATGGTTATTGGTGTTTTTTGACGGGTTTTTCACTGTTTTCAAGCGTTTTAGCAGGGTTATTGGTGTTTTTTACGGTTTTTCAATGTTTTTAAGCGTTTTAGTAGGGTTATTGGTGTTTTTTGACGGTTTTCCACTGTTTTTAAGCGTTTTAGCAGGGTTATTGGTGTTTTTTGACGGTTTTTCACTGTTTTTAAGCGTTTTAGCATGGTTATTGGTGTTTTTTGACGGTTTTTCACTGTTTTTAAGCGTTTTAGCATGGTTTTTGGTGTTTTTTGACGGTTTTTCACTGCTTTTAAGCGTTTTAGCAGGGTTATTGGTGTTTTTTGACGGTTTTTCACTGTTTTTAAGCGTTTTAGCAGGGTTATTGGTGTTTTTTGACGGTTTTCCACTGTTTTAAGCGTTTTAGCAGGGTTATTGGTGTTTTTTGACGGTTTTTCACTGTTTTTAAGCGTTTTAGCAGGGTTATTGGTGTTTTTTGACGGTTTTTCACTGTTTTTAAGCGTTTTAGCAAAGTTTTTGGTGTTTTTTGACGGTTTTTTACTGCTTTCAAGCGTTTTATCAAGGTTATTGGTGTTTTTTGACGGTTTTTCACTGTTTTTAAGCGTTTTAGCAGGGTTATTGGTGTTTTTTGACGGTTTTTCACTGTTTTTAAGCGTTTTAGCAGGGTTATTGATGTTTTTTGACGGGTTTTCACTGTTTTTAAGCGTTTTAGCAGGGTTATTGGTGTTTTTTGACGGTTTTTCACTGTTTTTAAGCGTTTTAGCAGGGTTATTGGTGTTTTTTGACGGTTTTTCACTGTTTTAAGCGTTTTAGCAGGGTTATTGGTGTTTTTTGACGGTTTTTCACTGTTTTTAAGCGTTTTAGCAAGGTTATTGGTGTTTTTTGACGGTTTTTCACTGTTTTTAAGCGTTTTAGCAGGGTTATGGTGTTTTTTGACGGTTTTTCACTGTTTTTAAGCGTTTTAGCAGGGTTATTGGTGTTTTTTGACGGTTTTTCACTGTTTTTAAGCGTTTTAGCAAGGTTATTGGTGTTTTTTGACGGTTTTTCACTGTTTTTAAGCGTTTTAGCAGGGTTATTGGTGTTTTTTGACGGTTTTTCACTGTTTTTAAGCGTTTTAGCAGGGTTATTGGTGTTTTTTGACGGTTTTTCACTGTTTTTAAGCGTTTTAGCAGGGTTATTGGTGTTTTTTGACGGTTTTTCACTGTTTTTAGCGTTTTAGCAGGGTTATTGGTGTTTTTTGACGGTTTTTCAATGTTTTTAAGCGTTTTAGCAGGGTTATTGGTGTTTTTTGACGGTTTTCCACTGTTTTTAAGCGTTTTAGCAGGGTTATTGGTGTTTTTTGACGGTTTTTCACTGTTCTTAAGCGTTTTAGCATGGTTATTGGTGTTTTTTGACGGTTTTTCACTGTTTTTAAGCGTTTTAGCAGGGTTTTTGGTGTTTTTTGACGGTTTTTCACTGCTTTTAAGCGTTTTAGCAGGGTTATTGGTGTTTTTTGACGGTTTTTCACTGTTTATAAGCGTTTTAGCAGGGTTATTGGTGTTTTTTGACGGTTTTTCACTGTTTTTAAGCGTTTTAGCAAGGTTATTGGTGTCTTTTGACGGTTTTTCACTGTTTTAGAGCGTTTTAGCAGGGTTATTGGTGTTTTTTGACGGTTTTTCACTGTTTTTAAGCGTTTTAGCAGGGTTATTGGTGTTTTTTTGACGGTTTTTCACTGTTTTTAAGCGTTTTAGCATGGTTATTGGTGTTTTTTGACGGTTTTTCACTGTTTTTAAGCGTTTTAGCAGGGTTATTGGTGTTTTTTGACGGTTTTCCACTGTTTTTAAGCGTTTTAGCAGGGTTATTGGTGTTTTTTGACGGTTTTTCACTGTTTTTAAGCGTTTTAGCAGGGTTATTGGTGTTTTTTGACGGTTTTTCACTGTTTTTAAGCGTTTTAGCAGGGTTATTGGTGTTTTTTGACGGTTTTTCACTGTTTTTAAGCGTTTTAGCAGGGTTATTGGTGTTTTTTGACGGTTTTCCACTGTTTTTAAGCGTTTTAGCAGGGTTATTGGTGTTTTTTGACGGTTTTTCACTGTTTTAAGCGTTTTAGCAGGGTTATTGGTGTTTTTGACGGTTTTTCACTGTTTTTAAGCGTTTTAGCAAAGTTTTTGGAGTTTTTTGACGTTTTTTTACTGCTTTCAAGCGTTTTAGCAAGGTTATTGGTGTTTTTTGACGGTTTTTCACTGTTTTTAAGCGTTTTAGCAGGGTTATTGGTGTTTTTTGACGGTTTTCACTGTTTTAAGCGTTTTAGCAGGGTTATTGGTGTTTTTTGACGGTTTTTCACTGTTTTTAAGCGTTTTAGCAAGGTTATTGGTGTTTTTTGACGGTTTTTCACTGTTTTTAAGCGTTTTAGCAGGGTTATTGGTGTTTTTGACGGTTTTTCACTGTTTTTAAGCGTTTTAGCAGGGTTATTGGTGTTTTTTGACGGTTTTTCACTGTTTTTAAGCGTTTTAGCAAGGTTATTGGTGTTTTTTGACGGTTTTTCACTGTTTTTAAGCGTTTTAGCAGGGTTATTGGTGTTTTTTGACGGTTTTTCACTGTTTTTAAGCGTTTTAGCAGGGTTATTGGTGTTTTTTGACGGTTTTTCACTGTTTTTAAGCGTTTAGCAGGGTTATTGGTGTTTTTGACGGTTTTTCACTGTTTTTAAGCGTTTTAGCAGGGTTATTGGTGTTTTTTGACGGTTTTTCAATGTTTTTAAGCGTTTTAGCAGGGTTATTGGTGTTTTTTGACGGTTTTCCAAGCGTTTTAGCAGGGTTTTTGGTGTTTTTTGACGGTTTTTCACTGCTTTTAAGCGTTTTAGCAGGGTTATTGGTGTTTTTTGACGGTTTTTCACTGTTTATAAGCGTTTTAGCAGGGTTATTGGTGTTTTTTGACGGTTTTTCACTGTTTTTAAGCGTTTTAGCAAGGTTATTGGTGTCTTTTGACGGTTTTTCACTGTTTTTGAGCGTTTTAGCAGGGTTATTGGTGTTTTTTGACGGTTTTTCACTGTTTTTAAGCGTTTTAGCAGGGTTATTGGTGTTTTTGACGGTTTTTCACTGTTTTTAAGCGTTTTAGCATGGTTATTGGTGTTTTTTGACGGTTTTTCACTGTTTTTAAGCGTTTTAGCAGGGTTATTGGTGTTTTTTGACGGTTTTCCACTGTTTTTAAGCGTTTTAGCAGGGTTATTGGTGTTTTTTGACGGTTTTTCACTGTTTTTAAGCGTTTTAGCAGGGTTATTGGTGTTTTTTGACGGTTTTTCACTGTTTTTAAGCGTTTTAGCAGGGTTATTGGTGTTTTTTGACGGTTTTTCACTGTTTTTAAGCGTTTTAGCAGGGTTATTGGTGTTTTTTGACGGTTTTCCACTGTTTTTAAGCGTTTTAGCAGGGTTATTGGTGTTTTTTGACGTTTTTCACTGTTTTTTAAGCGTTTTAGCAGGGTTATTGGTGTTTTTTGACGGTTTTTCACTGTTTTTAAGCGTTTTAGCAAAGTTTTTGGAGTTTTTGACGGTTTTTTACTGCTTCAAGCGTTTTAGCAAGGTTATTGTGTTTTTTGACAGTTTTTCACTGTTTTTAAGCGTTTTAGCAGGGTTATTGGTGTTTTTGACGGTTTTTCACTGTTTTAAAGCGTTTTAGCAGGGTTATTGTGTTTTTTGACGGTTTTTCACTGTTTTTAAGCGTTTTAGCAAGGTTATTGGTGTTTTTTGACGGTTTTTCACTGTTTTTAAGCGTTTTAGCAGGGTTATTGGTGTTTTTTGACGGTTTTTCACTGTTTTTAAGCGTTTTAGCAGGGTTATTGGTGTTTTTTGACGGTTTTTCACTGTTTTTAAGCGTTTTAGCAAGGTTATTGGTGTTTTTTGACGGTTTTTCACTGTTTTTAAGCGTTTTAGCAGGGTTATTGGTGTTTTTTGACGGTTTTTCACTGTTTTTAAGCGTTTTAGCAGGGTTATTGGTGTTTTTTGACGGTTTTTCACTGTTTTTAAGCGTTTTAGCAGGGTTATTGGTGTTTTTGACGGTTTTTCACTGTTTTTAAGCGTTTAGCAGGGTTATTGGTGTTTTTTGACGGTTTTTCAATGTTTTTAAGCGTTTAGCAGGGTTATTGGTGTTTTTTGACGGTTTTCCACTGTTTTTAAGCGTTTTAGCAGGGTTATTGGTGTTTTTGACGGTTTTTCACTGTTCTTAAGCGTTTTAGCATGGTTATTGGTGTTTTTTTGACGGTTTTTCACTGTTTTTAAGCGTTTTAGCAGGGTTTTTGGTGTTTTTTGACGGTTTTTCACTGCTTTTAAGCGTTTTAGCAGGGTTATTGGTGTTTTTTGACGGTTTTTCACTGTTTTTAAGCGTTTTAGCAGGGTTATTGGTGTTTTTTGACGGTTTTTCACTGTTTTTAAGCGTTTTAGCAAGGTTATTGGTGTCTTTTGACGGTTTTTCACTGTTTTTAAGCGTTTTAGCAGGGTTATTGGTGTTTTTTGACGGTTTTTCACTGTTTTTAAGCGTTTTAGCAGGGTTATTGGTGTTTTTGACGGTTTTTCACTGTTTTTAAGCGTTTTAGCATGGTTATTGGTGTTTTTTGACGGTTTTTCACTGTTTTTAAGCGTTTTAGCAGGGTTATTGGTGTTTTTTGACGGTTTTCCACTGTTTTTAAGCGTTTTAGCAGGGTTATTGGTGTTTTTTGACGGTTTTTCACTGTTTTTAAGCGTTTTAGCAGGGTTATTGGTGTTTTTTGACGGTTTTTCACTGTTTTTAAGCGTTTTAGCAGGGTTATTGGTGTTTTTTGACGGTTTTTCACTGTTTTAAGCGTTTTAGCAGGGTTATTGGTGTTTTTTGACGGTTTTCCACTGTTTTTAAGCGTTTTAGCAGAGTTATTAGTGTTTATTGACGGTTTTTCACTGTTTTTAAGCGTTTTAGCAGGGTTATTGGTGTTTTTTGACGGTTTTTCACTGTTTTTAAGCGTTTTAGCAAAGTTTTTGGAGTTTTTTGACGGTTTTTTACTGCTTTCAAGCGTTTTAGCAAGGTTATTGGTGTTTTTTGACGGTTTTTCACTGTTTTTAAGCGTTTTAGCAGGGTTATTGGTGTTTTTTGACGGTTTTTCACTGTTTTTAAGCGTTTTAGCAGGGTTATTGATGTTTTTTGACGGTTTTTCACTGTTTTTAAGCGTTTTAGCAGGGTTATTGGTGTTTTTGACGGTTTTTCACTGTTTTTAAGCGTTTTAGCAGGGTTATTGGTGTTTTTTGACGGTTTTTCACTGTTTTTAAGCGTTTTAGCAGGGTTATTGTGTTTTTTGACGGTTTTTCACTGTTTTTAAGCGTTTTAGCAGGGTTATTGGTGTTTTTTGACGGTTTTTCACTGTTTTTAAGCGTTTTAGCAAAGTTTTTGGTGTTTTTTGACGGTTTTTACTGCTTTCAAGCGTTTTAGCAAGGTTATTGGTGTTTTTTGACGGTTTTTCACTGTTTTTAAGCGTTTTAGCAGGGTTATTGGTGTTTTTTGACGGTTTTTCACTGTTTTTAAGCGTTTTAGCAGGGTTATTGATGTTTTTTGACGGGTTTTCACTGTTTTTAAGCGTTTTAGCAGGGTTATTGTGTTTTTTGACGGTTTTTCACTGTTTTTAAGCGTTTTAGCAGGGTTATTGGTGTTTTTTGACGGTTTTTCACTGTTTTAAGCGTTTTAGCAGGGTTATTGGTGTTTTTTGACGGTTTTTCACTGTTTTTAAGCGTTTTAGCAAGGTTATTGGTGTTTTTGACGGTTTTTCACTGTTTTTAAGCGTTTTAGCAGGGTTATTGGTGTTTTTTGACGGTTTTTCACTGTTTTTAAGCGTTTTAGCAGGGTTATTGGTGTTGACGTTTTTCACTGTTTTATTAGCGTTTTAGCAAGGTATTGGTGTTTTTTGACGGTTTTTCACTGTTTTTAAGCGTTTTAGCAGGGTTATTGGTGTTTTTTGACGGTTTTTCACTGTTTTAAGCGTTTTAGCAGGGTTATTGGTGTTTTTTGACGGTTTTTCACTGTTTTTAAGCGTTTTAGCAGGGTTATTGGTGTTTTTTGACGGTTTTTCACTGTTTTTAAGCGTTTTAGCAGGGTTATTGGTGTTTTTTGACGGTTTTTCAATGTTTTTAAGCGTTTTAGCAGGGTTATCGGTGTTTTTTGACGGTTTTCCACTGTTTTTAGCGTTTTAGCAGGGTTATTGGTGTTTTTTGACGGTTTTTCACTGTTCTTAAGCGTTTTAGCATGGTTATTGGTGTTTTTTGACGGTTTTTCACTGTTTTTAAGCGTTTTAGCAGGGTTTTTGGTGTTTTTTGACGGTTTTTCACTGCTTTTAAGCGTTTTAGCAGGGTTATTGGTGTTTTTTTGACGGTTTTTCACTGTTTTTAAGCGTTTTAGCAGGGTTATTGGTGTTTTTTGAAGGTTTTTCACTGTTTTTAAGCGTTTTAGCAAGGTTATTGGTGTCTTTTGACGGTTTTTCACTGTTTTTGAGCGTTTTAGCAGGGTTATTGGTGTTTTTGACGGTTTTTCACTGTTTTTAAGCGTTTAGCAGGGTTATTGGTGTTTTTTGACGGTTTTTCACTGTTTTTAAGCGTTTTAGCAAGGTTATTGGTGTCTTTTGACGGTTTTTCACTGTTTTTAAGCGTTTTAGCAGGGTTATTGGTGTTTTTTGACGGTTTTTCACTGTTATAGAGCGTTTTAGCAGGGTTATTGGTGTTTTTTGACGGTTTTTCACTGTTTTTAAGCGTTTTAGCAGGGTTATTGGTGTTTTTTGACGGTTTTTCAATGTTTTTAAGCGTTTTAGCAGGGTTATTGATGTTTTTTGACGGTTTTCCACTGTTTTTAAGCGTTTTAGCAGGGTTATTGGTGTTTTTGACGGTTTTTCACTGTTTTTAAGCGTTTTAGCATGGTTATTGGTGTTTTTTGACGGTTTTTCACTGTTTTTAAGCGTTTTAGCAGGGTTTTGGTGTTTTTTGACGGTTTTTCACTGCTTTTAAGCGTTTTAGCAGGGTTATTGGTGTTTTTTGACGGTTTTTCACTGTTTTTAAAGCGTTTTAGCAAAGTTTTTGGTGTTTTTTGACGGTTTTTTACTGCTTTCAAGCGTTTTAGCAGGGTTATTGTGTTTTTTGACGGTTTTTCACTGTTTTTAAGCGTTTTAGCAGGGTTATTGGTGTTTTTTGACGGTTTTTCACTGTTTTTAAGCCTTTTAGCAGGGTTATTGATGTTTTTTGACGGGTTTTCACTGTTTTTAAGCGTTTTAGCAGAGTTATTGGTGTTTTTTGACGGTTTTTCACTGTTTTTAGGCGTTTTTAGCAGGGTTATTGGTGTTTTTTGACGGTTTTTCACTGTTTTAAGCGTTTTAGCAGGGTTATTGGTGTTTTTGACGGTTTTCTCACTGTTTTTAAGCGTTTTAGCAAGGTTATTGGTGTTTTTTGACGGTTTTTCACTGTTTTTAAGCGTTTTAGCAGGGTTATTGGTGTTTTTTTTCACTGTTTTTAAGCGTTTTAGCAGGGTTATTGGTGTTTTTTGACGGTTTTTCACTGTTTTTAAGCGTTTTAGCAAGGTTATTGTGTTTTTTGACGGTTTTTCACTGTTTTTAAGCGTTTTAGCAGGGTTATTAGTGTTTTTTGACGGTTTTTCACTGTTTTTAAGCGTTTTAGCAGGGTTATTGGTGATTGGGTGTTTTTTGACGGTTTTTCACTGTTTTTAAGCGTTTTAGCAGGGTTATTGGTGTTTTTTGACGGTTTTTCACTGTTTTTAAGCGTTTTAGCAGGGTTATTGGTGTTTTTTGACGGTTTTCCACTGTTTTTAAGCGTTTTAGCAGGGTTATTGGTGTTTTTTGACGGTTTTCACTGTTTTTAAGCGTTTTAGCAGGGTTATTGGTGTTTTTTGACGGTTTTTCACTGTTTTTAAGCGTTTTAGCAAGTTTTTGGTGTTTTTTGACGGTTTTTACTGCTTTCAAGCGTTTTAGCAAGGTTATTGGTGTTTTTGACGGTTTTTCACTGTTTTTAAGCGTTTTAGCAGGGTTATTGGTGTTTTTTGACGGTTTTTCACTGTTTTTAAGCGTTTTAGCAGGGTTATTGGTGTTTTTTGACGGTTTTTCACTGTTTTTAAGCGTTTTAGCAGGGTTATTGGTGTTTTTTGACGGTTTTCCACTGTTTTTAAGCGTTTTAGCAGGGTTATTGGTGTTTTTTGACGGTTTTTCACTGTTTTTAAGCGTTTTAGCAAAGTTTTTGGAGTTTTTGACGGTTTTTTACTGCTTTCAAGCGTTTTAGCAAGGTTATTGGTGTTTTTTGACGGTTTTTCACTGTTTTTAAGCGTTTTAGCAGGGTTATTGGTGTTTTTTGACGGTTATTCACTGTTTTTAAGCGTTTTAGCAGGGTTATTGATGTTTTTTGACGGGTTTTCACTGTTTTTAAGCGTTTTAGCAGGGTTATTGGTGTTTTTTGACGGTTTTTCACTGTTTTTAAGCGTTTTAGCAGGGTTATTGGTGTTTTTTGACGGTTTTTCACTGTTTTTAAGCGTTTTAGCAGGGTTATTGGTGTTTTTTGACGGTTTTTCACTGTTTTTAAGCGTTTTAGCAGGGTTATTGGTGTTTTTTGACGGTTTTTCACTGTTTTTAAGCGTTTTAGCAAAGTTTTTGGTGTTTTTTGACGGTTTTTTACTGCTTTCAAGCGTTTTAGCAAGGTTATTGGTGTTTTTTGACGGTTTTTCACTGTTTTTAAGCGTTTTAGCAGGGTTATTGGTGTTTTTTGACGGTTTTTCACTGTTTTAAGCGTTTTAGCAGGGTTATTGATGTTTTTTGACGGGTTTTCACTGTTTTTAAGCGTTTTAGCAGGGTTATTGGTGTTTTTTGACGGTTTTTCACTGTTTTTAAGCGTTTTAGCAGGGTTATTGGTGTTTTTTGACGGTTTTTCACTGTTTTAAGCGTTTTAGCAGGGTTATTGGTGTTTTTTGACGGTTTTTCACTGTTTTTAAGCGTTTTAGCAAGGTTATTGGTGTTTTTTGACGGTTTTTCACTGTTTTTAAGCGTTTTAGCAGGGTTATTGGTGTTTTTTGACGGTTTTTCACTGTTTTTAAGCGTTTTAGCAGGGTTATTGGTGTTTTTTGACGGTTTTTCACTGTTTTTAAGCGTTTTAGCAAGGTTATTGGTGTTTTTTGACGGTTTTTCACTGTTTTTAAGCGTTTTAGCAGGGTTATTGGTGTTTTTTGACGGTTTTTCACTGTTTTTAAGCGTTTTAGCAGGGTTATTGGTGTTTTTGACGGTTTTTCACTGTTTTAAGCGTTTTAGCAGGGTTATTGGTGTTTTTTGACGGTTTTTCACTGTTTTAAGCGTTTTAGCAGGGTTATTGGTGTTTTTTGACGGTTTTTCAATGTTTTTAAGCGTTTTAGCAGGGTTATCGGTGTTTTTTGACGGTTTTCCACTGTTTTTAAGCGTTTTAGCAGGGTTATTGGTGTTTTTTGACGGTTTTTCACTGTTCTTAAGCGTTTTAGCATGGTTATTGGTGTTTTTTGACGGTTTTCACTGTTTTTAAGCGTTTTAGCAGGGTTTTTGGTGTTTTTTGACGGTTTTTCACTGCTTTTAAGCGTTTTAGCAGGGTTATTGGTGTTTTTTGACGGTTTTTCACTGTTTTTAAGCGTTTTAGCAGGGTTATTGGTGTTTTTTGAAGGTTTTTCACTGTTTTTAAGCGTTTTAGCAAGGTTATTGGTGTCTTTTGACGGTTTTTCACTGTTTTTGAGCGTTTTAGCAGGGTTATTGGTGTTTTTTGACGGTTTTTCACTGTTTTTAAGCGTTTTAGCAGGGTTATTGGTGTTTTTTGACGGTTTTTCACTGTTTTTAAGCGTTTTAGCAAGGTTATTGGTGTCTTTTGACGGTTTTTCACTGTTTTTAAGCGTTTTAGCAGGGTTATTGGTGTTTTTTGACGGTTTTTCACTGTTATAGAGCGTTTTAGCAGGGTTATTGGTGTTTTTTGACGGTTTTTCACTGTTTTTAAGCGTTTTAGCAGGGTTATTGGTGTTTTTTGACGGTTTTTCAATGTTTTTAAGCGTTTTAGCAGGGTTATTGGTGTTTTTTGACGGTTTTTCACTGTTTTTAAGCGTTTTAGCATGGTTATTGGTGTTTTGTGACGGTTTTTCACTGTTTTTAAGCGTTTTAGCAGGGTTATTGGTGTTTTTTGACGGTTTTTCACTGTTTTTAAGCGTTTTAGCAGGGTTATTGGTGTTTTTTGACGGTTTTTCACTGTTTTTAAGCGTTTTAGCAAGGTTATTGGTGTTTTTTGACGGTTTTTCACTGTTTTTAAGCCTTTTAGCAGGGTTTTTGGTGTTTTTTGACGGTTTTTCAATGTTTTTAAGCGTTTTAGCAGGGTTATTGGTGTTTTTTGACGGTTTTCCACTGTTCTTAAGCGTTTTAGCATGGTTATTGGTGTTTTTTGACGGTTTTTCACTGTTTTTAAGCGTTTTAGCAGGTTTTTGGTGTTTTTTGACGGTTTTTCATTGCTTTTAAGCGTTTTAGCAGGGTTATTGGTGTTTTTTGACGGTTTTTCACTGTTTTTAAGCGTTTTAGCAGGGTTATTGGTGTTTTTTGACGGTTTTTCACTGTTTTTAAGCGTTTTAGCAAGGTTATTGGTGTCTTTTGACGGTTTTTCACTGTTTTTAAGCGTTTTAGCAGGGTTATTGGTGTTTTTTGACGGTTTTTCACTGTTTTTAAGCGTTTTAGCAGGGTTATTGGTGTTTTTTGACGGGTTTTTCACTGTTTTTAAGCGTTTTAGCAAAGTTTTTGGTGTTTTTTGACGGTTTTTTACTGCTTTCAAGCGTTTTAGCAGGGTTATTGGTGTTTTTTGACGGTTTTTCACTGTTTTCAAGCGTTTTAGCAAGGTTATTGGTGTTTTTTGACGGTTTTTCACTGTTTTTAAGCGTTTTAGCAGGGTTATTGGTGTTTTTTGACGGTTTTTCACTGTTTTTAAGCGTTTTAGCAGGGTTATTGGTGTTTTTTGACGGTTTTTCACTGTTTTTAAGCGTTTTAGCAAGGTTATTGGTGTTTTTTGACGGTTTTTCACTGTTTTTAAGCCTTTTAGCAGGGTTTTTGGTGTTTTTTGACGGTTTTTCAATGTTTTTAAGCGTTTTAGCAGGGTTATTGGTGTTTTTTGACGGTTTTCCACTGTTTTTAAGCGTTTTAGCAGGGTTATTGGTGTTTTTTGACGGTTTTTCACTGTTTTTAAGCGTTTTAGCATGGTTATTGGTGTTTTGTGACGGTTTTTCACTGTTTTTAAGCGTTTTAGCAGGGTTTTTGGTGTTTTTTGACGGTTTTTCACTGCTTTTAAGCGTTTTAGCAGGGTTATTGGTGTTTTTTGACGGTTTTTCACTGTTTTTAAGCGTTTTAGCAAGGTTATTGGTGTCTTTTGACGGTTTTTCACTGTTTTTAAGCGTTTTAGCAAGGTTATTGGTGTCTTTTGACGGTTTTTCACTGTTTTTAAGCGTTTTAGCAGGGTTATTGGTGTTTTTTGACGGTT
Organism: Styela clava; assembly: GCF_964204865.1. NCBI lineage: Eukaryota > Metazoa > Chordata > Ascidiacea > Stolidobranchia > Styelidae > Styela > Styela clava. The sequence goes on from NW_027556686.1 coordinate 20,340, forward strand.
TTTCACTGTTTTTAAGCGTTTTAGCATGGTTATTGGTGTTTTTTGACGGTTTTTCACTGTTTTTAAGCGTTTTAGCAGGGTTATTGGTGTTTTTTGACGGTTTTCCACTGTTTTTAAGCGTTTTAGCAGGGTTATTGGTGTTTTTTGACGGTTTTTCACTGTTTTTAAGCGTTTTAGCAGGGTTATTGGTGTTTTTTGACGGTTTTTCACTGTTTTTAAGCGTTTTAGCAGGGTTATTGGTGTTTTTTGACGGTTTTTCACTGTTTTTAAGCGTTTTAGCAGGGTTATTGGTGTTTTTGACGGTTTTCCACTGTTTTTAAGCGTTTTAGCTGGGTTATTGGTGTTTTTTGACGGTTTTTCACTGTTTTTAAGCGTTTTAGCAGGGTTATTGGTGTTTTTTGACGGTTTTTCACTGTTTTTAAGCGTTTTAGCAAAGTTTTTGGAGTTTTTGACGGTTTTTTACTGCTTTCAAGCGTTTTAGCAAGGTTATTGGTGTTTTTTGACGGTTTTTCACTGTTTTTAAGCGTTTTAGCAGGGTTATTGGTGTTTATTGACGGTTTTTCACTGTTTTTAAGCGTTTTAGCAGGGTTATTGATGTTTTTTGACGGGTTTTCACTGTTTTTAAGCGTTTTAGCAGGGTTATTGGTGTTTTTTGACGGTTTTTCACTGTTTTTAAGCGTTTTAGCAGGGTTATTGGTGTTTTTTGACGGTTTTCCACTGTTTTTAAGCGTTTTAGCAGGGTTATTGGTGTTTTTTGACGGTTTTTCACTGTTTTTAAGCGTTTTAGCAGGGTTATTGGTGTTTTTTGACGGTTTTTCACTGTTTTTAAGCGTTTTAGCAAAGTTTTTGGTGTTTTTTGACGGTTTTTTACTGCTTTCAAGCGTTTTAGCAAGGTTATTGGTGTTTTTTGACGGTTTTTCACTGTTTTTAAGCGTTTTAGCAGGGTTATTGGTGTTTTTTGACGGTTTTTCACTGTTTTTAAGCGTTTTAGCAGGGTTATTGATGTTTTTTGACGGGTTTTCACTGTTTTTAAGCGTTTTAGCAGGGTTATTGGTGTTTTTTGACGGTTTTTCACTGTTTTTAAGCGTTTTAGCAGGGTTATTGGTGTTTTTTGACGGTTTTTCACTGTTTTAAGCGTTTTAGCAGGGTTATTGGTGTTTTTGACGGTTTTTCACTGTTTTTAAGCGTTTTAGCAAGGTTATTGGTGTTTTTTGACGGTTTTTCACTGTTTTTAAGCGTTTTAGCAGGGTTATTGGTGTTTTTTGACGGTTTTTCACTGTTTTTAAGCGTTTTAGCAGGGTTATTGGTGTTTTTTGACGGTTTTTCACTGTTTTTAAGCGTTTTAGCAAGGTTATTGGTGTTTTTTGACGGTTTTTCACTGTTTTAAGCGTTTTAGCAGGGTTATTGGTGTTTTTTGACGGTTTTTCACTGTTTTTAAGCGTTTTAGCAGGGTTATTGGTGTTTTTTGACGGTTTTTCACTGTTTTTAAGCGTTTTAGCAGGGTTATTGGTGTTTTTTGACGGTTTTTCACTGTTTTTAAGCGTTTTAGCAGGGTTATTGGTGTTTTTTGACGGTTTTTCAATGTTTTTAAGCGTTTTAGCAGGGTTATTGGTGTTTTTTGACGGTTTTCCACTGTTTTTAAGCGTTTTAGCAGGGTTATTGGTGTTTTTTGACGGTTTTTCACTGTTCTTAAGCGTTTTAGCATGGTTATTGGTGTTTTTTGACGGTTTTTCACTGTTTTTAAGCGTTTTAGCAGGGTTTTTGGTGTTTTTTGACGGTTTTTCACTGCTTTTAAGCGTTTTAGCAGGGTTATTGGTGTTTTTTGACGGTTTTTCACTGTTTTTAAGCGTTTTAGCAGGGTTATTGGTGTTTTTTGAAGGTTTTTCACTGTTTTTAAGCGTTTTAGCAAGGTTATTGGTGTCTTTTGACGGTTTTTCACTGTTTTTGAGCGTTTTAGCAGGGTTATTGGTGTTTTTTGACGGTTTTTCACTGTTTTTAAGCGTTTTAGCAGGGTTATTGGTGTTTTTTGACGGTTTTTCACTGTTTTTAAGCGTTTTAGCAAGGTTATTGGTGTCTTTTGACGGTTTTTCACTGTTTTTAAGCGTTTTAGCAGGGTTATTGGTGTTTTTTGACGGTTTTTCACTGTTATAGAGCGTTTTAGCAGGGTTATTGGTGTTTTTTGACGGTTTTTCACTGTTTTTAAGCGTTTTAGCAGGGTTATTGATGTTTTTTGACGGTTTTTCAATGTTTTTAAGCGTTTTAGCAGGGTTATTGATGTTTTTTGACGGTTTTCCACTGTTTTTAAGCGTTTTAGCAGGGTTATTGGTGTTTTTTGACGGTTTTTCACTGTTTTTAAGCGTTTTAGCATGGTTATTGGTGTTTTTTGACGGTTTTTCACTGTTTTTAAGCGTTTTAGCAGGGTTTTTGGTGTTTTTTGACGGTTTTTCACTGCTTTTAAGCGTTTTAGCAGGGTTATTGGTGTTTTTTGACGGTTTTTCACTGTTTTTAAGCGTTTTAGCAAAGTTTTTGGTGTTTTTTGACGGTTTTTTACTGCTTTCAAGCGTTTTAGCAGGGTTATTGGTGTTTTTTGACGGTTTTTCACTGTTTTTAAGCGTTTTAGCAGGGTTATTGGTGTTTTTTGACGGTTTTTCACTGTTTTTAAGCCTTTTAGCAGGGTTATTGATGTTTTTTGACGGGTTTTCACTGTTTTTAAGCGTTTTAGCAGAGTTATTGGTGTTTTTTGACGGTTTTTCACTGTTTTTAGGCGTTTTAGCAGGGTTATTGGTGTTTTTTGACGGTTTTTCACTGTTTTAAGCGTTTTAGCAGGGTTATTGGTGTTTTTTGACGGTTTCTCACTGTTTTTAAGCGTTTTAGCAAGGTTATTGGTGTTTTTTGACGGTTTTTCACTGTTTTTAAGCGTTTTAGCAGGGTTATTGGTGTTTTTTGACGGTTTTTCACTGTTTTTAAGCGTTTTAGCAGGGTTATTGGTGTTTTTTGACGGTTTTTCACTGTTTTTAAGCGTTTTAGCAAGGTTATTGGTGTTTTTTGACGGTTTTTCACTGTTTTTAAGCGTTTTAGCAGGGTTATTGGTGTTTTTTGACGGTTTTTCACTGTTTTTAAGCGTTTTAGCAGGGTTATTGGTGTTTTTTGACGGTTTTTCACTGTTTTTAAGCGTTTTAGCAGGGTTATTGGTGTTTTTTGACGGTTTTTCACTGTTTTTAAGCGTTTTAGCAGGGTTATTGGTGTTTTTTGACGGTTTTCCACTGTTTTTAAGCGTTTTAGCAGGGTTATTGGTGTTTTTTGACGGTTTTTCACTGTTTTTAAGCGTTTTAGCAGGGTTATTGGTGTTTTTTGACGGTTTTTCACTGTTTTTAAGCGTTTTAGCAAAGTTTTTGGTGTTTTTTGACGGTTTTTTACTGCTTTCAAGCGTTTTAGCAAGGTTATTGGTGTTTTTTGACGGTTTTTCACTGTTTTTAAGCGTTTTAGCAGGGTTATTGGTGTTTTTTGACGGTTTTTCACTGTTTTTAAGCGTTTTAGCAGGGTTATTGATGTTTTTTGCCGGTTTTTTACTGTTTTTAAGCGTTTTAGCAGGGTTATTGGTGTTTTTTGACGGTTTTTCACTGTTTTTAAGCGTTTTAGCAGGGTTTTTGGTGTTTTTTGACGGTTTTTCAATGTTTTTAAGCGTTTTAGCAGGGTTATTGGTGTTTTTTGACGGTTTTCCACTGTTTTTAAGCGTTTTAGCAGGGTTATTGGTGTTTTTTGACGGTTTTTCACTGTTTTTAAGCGTTTTAGCATGGTTATTGGTGTTTTGTGACGGTTTTTCACTGTTTTTAAGCGTTTTAGCAGGGTTTTTGGTGTTTTTTGACGGTTTTTCACTGCTTTTAAGCGTTTTAGCAGGGTTATTGGTGTTTTTTGACGGTTTTTCACTGTTTTTAAGCGTTTTAGCAGGGTTATTGGTGTTTTTTGACGGTTTTCCACTGTTTTTAAGCGTTTTAGCAGGGTTATTGGTGTTTTTTGACGGTTTTTCACTGTTTTTAAGCGTTTTAGCAGGGTTATTGGTGTTTTTTGACGGGTTTTTCACTGTTTTTAAGCGTTTTAGCAAAGTTTTTGGTGTTTTTTGACGGTTTTTTACTGCTTTCAAGCGTTTTAGCAGGGTTATTGGTGTTTTTTGACGGTTTTTCACTGTTTTCAAGCGTTTTAGCAAGGTTATTGGTGTTTTTTGACGGTTTTTCACTGTTTTTAAGCGTTTTAGCAGGGTTATTGGTGTTTTTTGACGGTTTTTCACTGTTTTTAAGCGTTTTAGCAGGGTTATTGGTGTTTTTTGACGGTTTTTCACTGTTTTTAAGCGTTTTAGCAAGGTTATTGGTGTTTTTTGACGGTTTTTCACTGTTTTTAAGCCTTTTAGCAGGGTTTTTGGTGTTTTTTGACGGTTTTTCAATGTTTTTAAGCGTTTTAGCAGGGTTATTGGTGTTTTTTGACGGTTTTCCACTGTTCTTAAGCGTTTTAGCATGGTTATTGGTGTTTTTTGACGGTTTTTCACTGTTTTTAAGCGTTTTAGCAGGTTTTTGGTGTTTTTTGACGGTTTTTCACTGCTTTTAAGCGTTTTAGCAGGGTTATTGGTGTTTTTTGACGGTTTTTCACTGTTTTTAAGCGTTTTAGCAGGGTTATTGGTGTTTTTTGACGGTTTTTCACTGTTTTTAAGCGTTTTAGCAAGGTTATTGGTGTCTTTTGACGGTTTTTCACTGTTTTTAAGCGTTTTAGCAGGGTTATTGGTGTTTTTTGACGGTTTTTCACTGTTTTTAAGCGTTTTAGCAGGGTTATTGGTGTTTTTTGACGGGTTTTTCACTGTTTTTAAGCGTTTTAGCAAAGTTTTTGGTGTTTTTTGACGGTTTTTTACTGCTTTCAAGCGTTTTAGCAGGGTTATTGGTGTTTTTTGACGGTTTTTCACTGTTTTCAAGCGTTTTAGCAAGGTTATTGGTGTTTTTTGACGGTTTTTCACTGTTTTTAAGCGTTTTAGCAGGGTTATTGGTGTTTTTTGACGGTTTTTCACTGTTTTTAAGCGTTTTAGCAGGGTTATTGGTGTTTTTTGACGGTTTTTCACTGTTTTTAAGCGTTTTAGCAAGGTTATTGGTGTTTTTTGACGGTTTTTCACTGTTTTTAAGCGTTTTAGCAGGGTTATTGGTGTTTTTTGACGGTTTTTCACTGTTTTTAAGCGTTTTAGCAGGGTTATTGATGTTTTTTGCCGGTTTTTTACTGTTTTTAAGCGTTTTAGCAGGGTTATTGGTGTTTTTTGACGGTTTTTCACTGTTTTTAAGCGTTTTAGCAGGGTTTTTGGTGTTTTTTGACGGTTTTTCAATGTTTTTAAGCGTTTTAGCAGGGTTATTGGTGTTTTTTGACGGTTTTCCACTGTTTTTAAGCGTTTTAGCAGGGTTATTGGTGTTTTTTGACGGTTTTTCACTGTTTTTAAGCGTTTTAGCATGGTTATTGGTGTTTTGTGACGGTTTTTCACTGTTTTTAAGCGTTTTAGCAGGGTTTTTGGTGTTTTTTGACGGTTTTTCACTGCTTTTAAGCGTTTTAGCAGGGTTATTGGTGTTTTTTGACGGTTTTTCACTGTTTTTAAGCGTTTTAGCAGGGTTATTGGTGTTTTTTGACGGTTTTCCACTGTTTTTAAGCGTTTTAGCAGGGTTATTGGTGTTTTTTGACGGTTTTTCACTGTTTTTAAGCGTTTTAGCAGGGTTATTGGTGTTTTTTGACGGGTTTTTCACTGTTTTTAAGCGTTTTAGCAAAGTTTTTGGTGTTTTTTGACGGTTTTTTACTGCTTTCAAGCGTTTTAGCAGGGTTATTGGTGTTTTTTGACGGTTTTTCACTGTTTTCAAGCGTTTTAGCAAGGTTATTGGTGTTTTTTGACGGTTTTTCACTGTTTTTAAGCGTTTTAGCAGGGTTATTGGTGTTTTTTGACGGTTTTTCACTGTTTTTAAGCGTTTTAGCAGGGTTATTGGTGTTTTTTGACGGTTTTTCACTGTTTTTAAGCGTTTTAGCAAGGTTATTGGTGTTTTTTGACGGTTTTTCACTGTTTTTAAGCCTTTTAGCAGGGTTTTTGGTGTTTTTTGACGGTTTTTCAATGTTTTTAAGCGTTTTAGCAGGGTTATTGGTGTTTTTTGACGGTTTTCCACTGTTCTTAAGCGTTTTAGCATGGTTATTGGTGTTTTTTGACGGTTTTTCACTGTTTTTAAGCGTTTTAGCAGGTTTTTGGTGTTTTTTGACGGTTTTTCACTGCTTTTAAGCGTTTTAGCAGGGTTATTGGTGTTTTTTGACGGTTTTTCACTGTTTTTAAGCGTTTTAGCAGGGTTATTGGTGTTTTTTGACGGTTTTTCACTGTTTTTAAGCGTTTTAGCAAGGTTATTGGTGTCTTTTGACGGTTTTTCACTGTTTTTAAGCGTTTTAGCAGGGTTATTGGTGTTTTTTGACGGTTTTTCACTGTTTTTAAGCGTTTTAGCAGGGTTATTGGTGTTTTTTGACGGGTTTTTCACTGTTTTTAAGCGTTTTAGCAAAGTTTTTGGTGTTTTTTGACGGTTTTTTACTGCTTTCAAGCGTTTTAGCAGGGTTATTGGTGTTTTTTGACGGTTTTTCACTGTTTTCAAGCGTTTTAGCAAGGTTATTGGTGTTTTTTGACGGTTTTTCACTGTTTTTAAGCGTTTTAGCAGGGTTATTGGTGTTTTTTGACGGTTTTTCACTGTTTTTAAGCGTTTTAGCAGGGTTATTGGTGTTTTTTGACGGTTTTTCACTGTTTTTAAGCGTTTTAGCAAGGTTATTGGTGTTTTTTGACGGTTTTTCACTGTTTTTAAGCCTTTTAGCAGGGTTTTTGGTGTTTTTTGACGGTTTTTCAATGTTTTTAAGCGTTTTAGCAGGGTTATTGGTGTTTTTTGACGGTTTTCCACTGTTTTTAAGCGTTTTAGCAGGGTTATTGGTGTTTTTTGACGGTTTTTCACTGTTTTTAAGCGTTTTAGCATGGTTATTGGTGTTTTGTGACGGTTTTTCACTGTTTTTAAGCGTTTTAGCAGGGTTTTTGGTGTTTTTTGACGGTTTTTCACTGCTTTTAAGCGTTTTAGCAGGGTTATTGGTGTTTTTTGACGGTTTTTCACTGTTTTCAAGCGTTTTAGCAAGGTTATTGGTGTTTTTTGACGGTTTTTCACTGTTTTTAAGCGTTTTAGCAGGGTTATTGGTGTTTTTTGACGGTTTTTCACTGTTTTTAAGCGTTTTAGCAGGGTTATTGGTGTTTTTTGACGGTTTTTCACTGTTTTTAAGCGTTTTAGCAAGGTTATTGGTGTTTTTTGACGGTTTTTCACTGTTTTTAAGCCTTTTAGCAGGGTTTTTGGTGTTTTTTGACGGTTTTTCAATGTTTTTAAGCGTTTTAGCAGGGTTATTGGTGTTTTTTGACGGTTTTCCACTGTTTTTAAGCGTTTTAGCAGGGTTATTGGTGTTTTTTGACGGTTTTTCACTGTTTTTAAGCGTTTTAGCATGGTTATTGGTGTTTTGTGACGGTTTTTCACTGTTTTTAAGCGTTTTAGCAGGGTTTTTGGTGTTTTTTGACGGTTTTTCACTGCTTTTAAGCGTTTTAGCAGGGTTATTGGTGTTTTTTGACGGTTTTTCACTGTTTTCAAGCGTTTTAGCAAGGTTATTGGTGTTTTTTGACGGTTTTTCACTGTTTTTAAGCGTTTTAGCAGGGTTATTGGTGTTTTTTGACGGTTTTTCACTGTTTTTAAGCGTTTTAGCAAGGTTATTGGTGTTTTTTGACGGTTTTTCACTGTTTTTAAGCGTTTTAGCAGGGTTATTGGTGTTTTTTGACGGTTTTTCACTGTTTTTAAGCGTTTTAGCAGGGTTATTGGTGTTTTTTGACGGTTTTTCACTGTTTTTAAGCGTTTTAGCAAGGTTATTGGTGTTTTTTGACGGTTTTTCACTGTTTTTAAGCGTTTTAGCAGGGTTATTGGAGTTTTTTGACGGTTTTTCACTGTTTTTAAGCGTTTTAGCAGGGTTATTGGTGTTTTTTGACGGTTTTTCACTGTTTTTAAGCGTTTTAGCAGGGTTATTGGTGTTTTTTGACGGTTTTTCACTGTTTTCAAGCGTTTTAGCAAGGTTATTGGTGTTTTTTGACGGTTTTTCACTGTTTTTAAGCGTTTTAGCAGGGTTATTGGTGTTTTTTGACGGTTTTTCACTGTTTTTAAACGTTTTAGCAAGGTTATTGGTGTTTTTTGACGGTTTTTCACTGTTTTTAAGCGTTTTAGCAGGGTTATTGGTGTTTTTTGACGGTTTTTCACTGTTTTTAAGCGTTTTAGCAGGGTTATTGGTGTTTTTTGACGGTTTTTCACTGTTTTTAAGCGTTTTAGCAAGGTTATTGGTGTTTTTTGACGGTTTTTCACTGTTTTTAAGCGTTTTAGCAGGGTTATTGGTGTTTTTTGACGGTTTTTCACTGTTTTTAAGCGTTTTAGCAGGGTTATTGGTGTTTTTTGACGGTTTTTCACTGTTTTTAAGCGTTTTAGCAGGGTTATTGGTGTTTTTTGACGGTTTTTCACTGTTTTTAAGCGTTTTAGCAGGGTTATTGGTGTTTTTTGACGGTTTTTCAATGTTTTTAAGCGTTTTAGCAGGGTTATTGGTGTTTTTTGACGGTTTTCCACTGTTTTTAAGCGTTTTAGCAGGGTTATTGGTGTTTTTTGACGGTTTTTCACTGTTCTTAAGCGTTTTAGCATGGTTATTGGTGTTTTTTGACGGTTTTTCACTGTTTTTAAGCGTTTTAGCAGGGTTTTTGGTGTTTTTTGACGGTTTTTCACTGCTTTTAAGCGTTTTAGCAGGGTTATTGGTGTTTTTTGACGGTTTTTCACTGTTTTTAAGCGTTTTAGCAAGGTTATTGGTGTTTTTTGACGGTTTTTCACTGTTTTTAAGCCTTTTAGCAGGGTTTTTGGTGTTTTTTGACGGTTTTTCAATGTTTTTAAGCGTTTTAGCAGGGTTATTGGTGTTTTTTGACGGTTTTCCACTGTTTTTAAGCGTTTTAGCAGGGTTATTGGTGTTTTTTGACGGTTTTTCACTGTTTTTAAGCGTTTTAGCATGGTTATTGGTGTTTTGTGACGGTTTTTCACTGTTTTTAAGCGTTTTAGCAGGGTTTTTGGTGTTTTTTGACGGTTTTTCACTGCTTTTAAGCGTTTTAGCAGGGTTATTGGTGTTTTTTGACGGTTTTTCACTGTTTTCAAGCGTTTTAGCAAGGTTATTGGTGTTTTTTGACGGTTTTTCACTGTTTTTAAGCGTTTTAGCAGGGTTATTGGTGTTTTTTGACGGTTTTTCACTGTTTTTAAGCGTTTTAGCAAGGTTATTGGTGTTTTTTGACGGTTTTTCACTGTTTTTAAGCGTTTTAGCAGGGTTATTGGTGTTTTTTGACGGTTTTTCACTGTTTTTAAGCGTTTTAGCCGGGTTATTGGTGTTTTTTGACGGTTTTTCACTGTTTTTAAGCGTTTTAGCAAGGTTATTGGTGTTTTTTGACGGTTTTTCACTGTTTTTAAGCGTTTTAGCAGGGTTATTGGTGTTTTTTGACGGTTTTTCACTGTTTTTAAGCGTTTTAGCAGGGTTATTGGTGTTTTTTGACGGTTTTTCACTGTTTTTAAGCGTTTTAGCAGGGTTATTGGTGTTTTTTGACGGTTTTTCACTGTTTTCAAGCGTTTTAGCAAGGTTATTGGTGTTTTTTGACGGTTTTTCACTGTTTTTAAGCGTTTTAGCAGGGTTATTGGTGTTTTTTGACGGTTTTTCACTGTTTTTAAGCGTTTTAGCAAGGTTATTGGTGTTTTTTGACGGTTTTTCACTGTTTTTAAGCGTTTTAGCAGGGTTATTGGTGTTTTTTGACGGTTTTTCACTGTTTTTAAGCGTTTTAGCAGGGTTATTGGTGTTTTTTGACGGTTTTTCACTGTTTTTAAGCGTTTTAGCAAGGTTATTGGTGTTTTTTGACGGTTTTTCACTGTTTTTAAGCGTTTTAGCAGGGTTATTGGTGTTTTTTGACGGTTTTTCACTGTTTTTAAGCGTTTTAGCAGGGTTATTGGTGTTTTTTGACGGTTTTTCACTGTTTTTAAGCGTTTTAGCAGGGTTATTGGTGTTTTTTGACGGTTTTTCACTGTTTTTAAGCGTTTTAGCAGGGTTATTGGTGTTTTTTGACGGTTTTTCAATGTTTTTAAGCGTTTTAGCAGGGTTATTGGTGTTTTTTGACGGTTTTCCACTGTTTTTAAGCGTTTTAGCAGGGTTATTGGTGTTTTTTGACGGTTTTTCACTGTTCTTAAGCGTTTTAGCATGGTTATTGGTGTTTTTTGACGGTTTTTCACTGTTTTTAAGCGTTTTAGCAGGGTTTTTGGTGTTTTTTGACGGTTTTTCACTGCTTTTAAGCGTTTTAGCAGGGTTATTGGTGTTTTTTGACGGTTTTTCACTGTTTTTAAGCGTTTTAGCAGGGTTATTGGTGTTTTTTGACGGTTTTTCACTGTTTTTAAGCGTTTTAGCAAGGTTATTGGTGTCTTTTGACGGTTTTTCACTGTTTTTAAGCGTTTTAGCAGGGTTATTGGTGTTTTTTGACGGTTTTTCACTGTTTTTAAGCGTTTTAGCAGGGTTATTGGTGTTTTTTGACGGTTTTTCACTGTTTTTAAGCGTTTTAGCATGGTTATTGGTGTTTTTTGACGGTTTTTCACTGTTTTTAAGCGTTTTAGCAGGGTTATTGGTGTTTTTTGACGGTTTTCCACTGTTTTTAAGCGTTTTAGCAGGGTTATTGGTGTTTTTTGACGGTTTTTCACTGTTTTTAAGCGTTTTAGCAGGGTTATTGGTGTTTTTTGACGGTTTTTCACTGTTTTTAAGCGTTTTAGCAGGGTTATTGGTGTTTTTTGACGGTTTTTCACTGTTTTTAAGCGTTTTAGCAGGGTTATTGGTGTTTTTTGACGGTTTTCCACTGTTTTTAAGCGTTTTAGCAGGGTTATTGGTGTTTTTTGACGGTTTTTCACTGTTTTTAAGCGTTTTAGCAGGGTTATTGGTGTTTTTTGACGGTTTTTCACTGTTTTTAAGCGTTTTAGCAAAGTTTTTGGAGTTTTTTGACGGTTTTTTACTGCTTTCAAGCGTTTTAGCAAGGTTATTGGTGTTTTTTGACGGTTTTTCACTGTTTTTAAGCGTTTTAGCAGGGTTATTGGTGTTTTTTGACGGTTTTTCACTGTTTTTAAGCGTTTTAGCAGGGTTATTGGTGTTTTTTGACGGTTTTTCACTGTTTTTAAGCGTTTTAGCAGGGTTATTGGTGTTTTTTGACGGTTTTTCACTGTTTTTAAGCGTTTTAGCAGGGTTATTGGTGTTTTTTGACGGTTTTTCAATGTTTTTAAGCGTTTTAGCAGGGTTATTGGTGTTTTTTGACGGTTTTCCACTGTTTTTAAGCGTTTTAGCAGGGTTATTGGTGTTTTTTGACGGTTTTTCACTGTTCTTAAGCGTTTTAGCATGGTTATTGGTGTTTTTTGACGGTTTTTCACTGTTTTTAAGCGTTTTAGCAGGGTTTTTGGTGTTTTTTGACGGTTTTTCACTGCTTTTAAGCGTTTTAGCAGGGTTATTGGTGTTTTTTGACGGTTTTTCACTGTTTTTAAGCGTTTTAGCAGGGTTATTGGTGTTTTTTGACGGTTTTTCACTGTTTTTAAGCGTTTTAGCAAGGTTATTGGTGTCTTTTGACGGTTTTTCACTGTTTTTAAGCGTTTTAGCAGGGTTATTGGTGTTTTTTGACGGTTTTTCACTGTTTTTAAGCGTTTTAGCAGGGTTATTGGTGTTTTTTGACGGTTTTTCACTGTTTTTAAGCGTTTTAGCATGGTTATTGGTGTTTTTTGACGGTTTTTCACTGTTTTTAAGCGTTTTAGCAGGGTTATTGGTGTTTTTTGACGGTTTTCCACTGTTTTTAAGCGTTTTAGCAGGGTTATTGGTGTTTTTTGACGGTTTTTCACTGTTTTTAAGCGTTTTAGCAGGGTTATTGGTGTTTTTTGACGGTTTTTCACTGTTTTTAAGCGTTTTAGCAGGGTTATTGGTGTTTTTTGACGGTTTTTCACTGTTTTTAAGCGTTTTAGCAGGGTTATTGGTGTTTTTTGACGGTTTTCCACTGTTTTTAAGCGTTTTAGCAGGGTTATTGGTGTTTTTTGACGGTTTTTCACTGTTTTTAAGCGTTTTAGCAGGGTTATTGGTGTTTTTTGACGGTTTTTCACTGTTTTTAAGCGTTTTAGCAAAGTTTTTGGAGTTTTTTGACGGTTTTTTACTGCTTTCAAGCGTTTTAGCAAGGTTATTGGTGTTTTTTGACGGTTTTTCACTGTTTTTAAGCGTTTTAGCAGGGTTATTGGTGTTTTTTGACGGTTTTTTCACTGTTTTTAAGCGTTTTAGCAGGGTTATTGATGTTTTTTGACGGGTTTTCACTGTTTTTAAGCGTTTTAGCAGGGTTATTGGTGTTTTTTGACGGTTTTTCACTGTTTTTAAGCGTTTTAGCAGGGTTATTGGTGTTTTTTGACGGTTTTCCACTGTTTTTAAGCGTTTTAGCAGGGTTATTGGTGTTTTTTGACGGTTTTTCACTGTTTTTAAGCGTTTTAGCAGGGTTATTGGTGTTTTTTGACGGTTTTTCACTGTTTTTAAGCGTTTTAGCAAAGTTTTTGGTGTTTTTTGGCGGTTTTTTACTGCTTTCAAGCGTTTTAGCAAGGTTATTGGTGTTTTTTGACGGTTTTTCACTGTTTTTAAGCGTTTTAGCAGGGTTATTGGTGTTTTTTGACGGTTTTTCACTGTTTTTAAGCGTTTTAGCAGGGTTATTGATGTTTTTTGACGGGTTTTCACTGTTTTTAAGCGTTTTAGCAGGGTTATTGGTGTTTTTTGACGGTTTTTCACTGTTTTTAAGCGTTTTAGCAGGGTTATTGGTGTTTTTTGACGGTTTTTCACTGTTTTAAGCGTTTTAGCAGGGTTATTGGTGTTTTTTGACGGTTTTTCACTGTTTTTAAGCGTTTTAGCAAGGTTATTGGTGTTTTTTGACGGTTTTTCACTGTTTTTAAGCGTTTTAGCAGGGTTATTGGTGTTTTTTGACGGTTTTTCACTGTTTTTAAGCGTTTTAGCAGGGTTATTGGTGTTTTTTGACGGTTTTTCACTGTTTTTAAGCGTTTTAGCAAGGTTATTGTTGTCTTTTGACGGTTTTTCACTGTTTTTAAGCGTTTTAGCAGGGTTATTGGTGTTTTTTGACGGTTTTTCACTGTTTTTAAGCGTTTTAGCAGGGTTATTGGTGTTTTTTGACGGTTTTTCACTGTTTTTAAGCGTTTTAGCATGGTTATTGGTGTTTTTTGACGGTTTTTCACTGTTTTTAAGCGTTTTAGCAGGGTTATTGGTGTTTTTTGACGGTTTTCCACTGTTTTTAAGCGTTTTAGCAGGGTTATTGGTGTTTTTTGACGGTTTTTCACTGTTTTTAAGCGTTTTAGCAGGGTTATTGGTGTTTTTTGACGGTTTTTCACTGTTTTTAAGCGTTTTAGCAGGGTTATTGGTGTTTTTTGACGGTTTTTCACTGTTTTTAAGCGTTTTAGCAGGGTTATTGGTGTTTTTTGACGGTTTTCCACTGTTTTTAAGCGTTTTAGCAGGGTTATTGGTGTTTTTTGACGGTTTTTCACTGTTTTTAAGCGTTTTAGCAGGGTTATTGGTGTTTTTTGACGGTTTTTCACTGTTTTTAAGCGTTTTAGCAAAGTTTTTGGAGTTTTTTGACGGTTTTTTACTGCTTTCAAGCGTTTTAGCAAGGTTATTGGTGTTTTTTGACGGTTTTTCACTGTTTTTAAGCGTTTTAGCAGGGTTATTGGTGTTTTTTGACGGTTTTTCACTGTTTTTAAGCGTTTTAGCAGGGTTATTGGTGTTTTTTGACGGTTTTTCACTGTTTTTAAGCGTTTTAGCAGGGTTATTGGTGTTTTTTGACGGTTTTTCACTGTTTTTAAGCGTTTTAGCAGGGTTATTGGTGTTTTTTGACGGTTTTTCAATGTTTTTAAGCGTTTTAGCAGGGTTATTGGTGTTTTTTGACGGTTTTCCACTGTTTTTAAGCGTTTTAGCAGGGTTATTGGTGTTTTTTGACGGTTTTTCACTGTTCTTAAGCGTTTTAGCATGGTTATTGGTGTTTTTTGACGGTTTTTCACTGTTTTTAAGCGTTTTAGCAGGGTTTTTGGTGTTTTTTGACGGTTTTTCACTGCTTTTAAGCGTTTTAGCAGGGTTATTGGTGTTTTTTGACGGTTTTTCACTGTTTTTAAGCGTTTTAGCAGGGTTATTGGTGTTTTTTGACGGTTTTTCACTGTTTTTAAGCGTTTTAGCAAGGTTATTGGTGTCTTTTGACGGTTTTTCACTGTTTTTAAGCGTTTTAGCAGGGTTATTGGTGTTTTTTGACGGTTTTTCACTGTTTTTAAGCGTTTTAGCAGGGTTATTGGTGTTTTTTGACGGTTTTTCACTGTTTTTAAGCGTTTTAGCATGGTTATTGGTGTTTTTTGACGGTTTTTCACTGTTTTTAAGCGTTTTAGCAGGGTTATTGGTGTTTTTTGACGGTTTTTCACTGTTTTTAAGCGTTTTAGCAGGGTTATTGGTGTTTTTTGACGGTTTTTCACTGTTTTTAAGCGTTTTAGCAGGGTTATTGGTGTTTTTTGACGGTTTTTCACTGTTTTTAAGCGTTTTAGCAAGGTTATTGGTGTCTTTTGACGGTTTTTCACTGTTTTTAAGCGTTTTAGCAGGGTTATTGGTGTTTTTTGACGGTTTTTCACTGTTTTTAAGCGTTTTAGCAGGGTTATTGGTGTTTTTTGACGGTTTTTCACTGTTTTTAAGCGTTTTAGCATGGTTATTGGTGTTTTTTGACGGTTTTTCACTGTTTTTAAGCGTTTTAGCAGGGTTATTGGTGTTTTTTGACGGTTTTCCACTGTTTTTAAGCGTTTTAGCAGGGTTATTGGTGTTTTTTGACGGTTTTTCACTGTTTTTAAGCGTTTTAGCAGGGTTATTGGTGTTTTTTGACGGTTTTTCACTGTTTTTAAGCGTTTTAGCAGGGTTATTGGTGTTTTTTGACGGTTTTTCACTGTTTTTAAGCGTTTTAGCAGGGTTATTGGTGTTTTTTGACGGTTTTCCACTGTTTTTAAGCGTTTTAGCAGGGTTATTGGTGTTTTTTGACGGTTTTTCACTGTTTTTAAGCGTTTTAGCAGGGTTATTGGTGTTTTTTGACGGTTTTTCACTGTTTTTAAGCGTTTTAGCAAAGTTTTTGGAGTTTTTTGACGGTTTTTTACTGCTTTCAAGGGTTTTAGCAAGGTTATTGGTGTTTTTTGACGGTTTTTCACTGTTTTTAAGCGTTTTAGCAGGGTTATTGGTGTTTTTTGACGGTTTTTCACTGTTTTTAAGCGTTTTAGCAGGGTTATTGGTGTTTTTTGACGGTTTTTCACTGTTTTTAAGCGTTTTAGCAGGGTTATTGGTGTTTTTTGACGGTTTTTCACTGTTTTTAAGCGTTTTAGCAGGGTTATTGGTGTTTTTTGACGGTTTTTCAATGTTTTTAAGCGTTTTAGCAGGGTTATTGGTGTTTTTTGACGGTTTTCCACTGTTTTTAAGCGTTTTAGCAGGGTTATTGGTGTTTTTTGACGGTTTTTCACTGTTCTTAAGCGTTTTAGCATGGTTATTGGTGTTTTTTGACGGTTTTTCACTGTTTTTAAGCGTTTTAGCAGGGTTTTTGGTGTTTTTTGACGGTTTTTCACTGCTTTTAAGCGTTTTAGCAGGGTTATTGGTGTTTTTTGACGGTTTTTCACTGTTTTTAAGCGTTTTAGCAGGGTTATTGGTGTTTTTTGACGGTTTTCCACTGTTTTTAAGCGTTTTAGCAGGGTTATTGGTGTTTTTTGACGGTTTTTCACTGTTTTTAAGCGTTTTAGCAGGGTTATTGGTGTTTTTTGACGGTTTTTCACTGTTTTTAAGCGTTTTAGCAAAGTTTTTGGTGTTTTTTGGCGGTTTTTTACTGCTTTCAAGCGTTTTAGCAAGGTTATTGGTGTTTTTTGACGGTTTTTCACTGTTTTTAAGCGTTTTAGCAGGGTTATTGGTGTTTTTTGACGGTTTTTCACTGTTTTTAAGCGTTTTAGCAGGGTTATTGATGTTTTTTGACGGGTTTTCACTGTTTTTAAGCGTTTTAGCAGGGTTATTGGTGTTTTTTGACGGTTTTTCACTGTTTTTAAGCGTTTTAGCAGGGTTATTGGTGTTTTTTGACGGTTTTTCACTGTTTTAAGCGTTTTAGCAGGGTTATTGGTGTTTTTTGACGGTTTTTCACTGTTTTTAAGCGTTTTAGCAAGGTTATTGGTGTTTTTTGACGGTTTTTCACTGTTTTTAAGCGTTTTAGCAGGGTTATTGGTGTTTTTTGACGGTTTTTCACTGTTTTTAAGCGTTTTAGCAGGGTTATTGGTGTTTTTTGACGGTTTTTCACTGTTTTTAAGCGTTTTAGCAAGGTTATTGGTGTTTTTTGACGGTTTTTCACTGTTTTTAAGCGTTTTAGCAGGGTTATTGGTGTTTTTTGACGGTTTTTCACTGTTTTTAAGCGTTTTAGCAGGGTTATTGGTGTTTTTTGACGGTTTTTCACTGTTTTTAAGCGTTTTAGCAGGGTTATTGGTGTTTTTTGACGGTTTTTCACTGTTTTTAAGCGTTTTAGCAGGGTTATTGGTGTTTTTTGACGGTTTTTCACTGTTTTTAAGCGTTTTAGCAGGGTTATTGGTGTTTTTTGACGGTTTTCCACTGTTTTTAAGCGTTTTAGCAGGGTTATTGGTGTTTTTTGACGGTTTTTCACTGTTCTTAAGCGTTTTAGCATGGTTATTGGTGTTTTTTGACGGTTT
>NW_027556687.1:0-31654 GCF_964204865.1 Styela clava
GCAGGGTTATTGGTGTTTTTTTGACGGTTTTTCACTGTTTTTAAGCGTTTTAGCAGAGTTATTGGTGTTTTTTGACGGTTTTTCACTGTTTTTAAGCGTTTTAGCAAGGTTATTGGTGTCTTTTGACGGTTTTTCACTGTTTTTAAGCGTTTTAGCAGGGTTATTGGTGTTTTTTGACGGTTTTTCACTGTTTTTAAGCGTTTTAGCAGGGTTATTGGTGTTTTTTGACGGTTTTTCACTGTTTTTAAGCGTTTTAGCAGGGTTATTGGTGTTTTTTGACGGTTTTCACTGTTTTTAAGCGTTTTTAGCAAGGTTATGGTGTTTTTTAACGGTTTTTCACTGTTTTTAAGCATTTTAGCAGGGTTATTGGTGTTTTTTGACGGTTTTTCACTGTTTTTAAGCGTTTTAGCAGGGTTATTGGTGTTTTTTGACGGTTTTTCACTGTTTTTAAGCGTTTTAGCAGGGTTATTGGTGTTTTTTGACGGTTTTTCACTGTTTTTAAGCGTTTTAGCAGGGTTATTGGTGTTTTTTGACGGTTTTTCAATGTTTTTAAGCGTTTTAGCAGGGTTATTGGTGTTTTTTGACGGTTTTTCACTGTTTTTAAGCGTTTTAGCAGGGTTATTGGTGTTTTTTGACGGTTTTTCACTGTTTTTAAGCGTTTTAGCAGGGTTATTGGTGTTTTTTGACGGTTTTTCACTGTTTTTAAGCGTTTTAGCAGGGTTATTGGTGTTTTTTGACGGTTTTTCACTGTTTTTAAGCGTTTTAGCAGGGTTATTGGTGTTTTTTGACGGTTTTTCACTGTTTTTAAGCGTTTTAGCAGGGTTATTGGTGTTTTTTGACGGTTTTTCACTGTTTTTAAGCGTTTTAGCAGGGTTATTGGTGTTTTTTGAACGTTTTTCACTGTTTTTAAGCGTTTTAGCAGGGTTATTGGTGTTTTTTGACGGTTTTTCACTGTTTTTAAGCGTTTTAGCAGGGTTATTGGTGTTTTTTGACGGTTTTTCACTGTTTTTAAGCGTTTTAGCAGGGTTATTGGTGTTTTTTGACGGTTTTTCACTGTTTTTAAGCGTTTTAGCAAGGGTTATTGGTGTTTTTTGACGGTTTTTCACTGTTTTTAAGCGTTTTAGCAGGGTTATTGGTGTTTTTTGACGGTTTTTCACTGTTTTTAAGCGTTTTAGCAGGGTTATTGGTGTTTTTTGACGGATTTTCACTGTTTTTAAGCGTTTTAGCAGGGTTATTGGTGTTTTTTGACGGTTTTTCAATGTTTTTAAGCGTTTTAGCAGGGTTATTGGTGTTTTTTGACGGTTTTTCACTGTTTTTAAGCGTTTTAGCAAGGTTATTGGTGTTTTTTGACGGTTTTTCACTGTTTTTAAGCGTTTTAGCAAGGTTATTGGTGTTTTTTGACGGTTTTTCACTGTTTTTAAGCGTTTTAGCAGGGTTATTGGTGTTTTTTGACGGTTTTTCACTGTTTTTAAGCGTTTTAGCAGGGTTATTGGTGTTTTTTGACGGTTTTTCACTGTTTTTAAGCGTTTTAGCAGGGTTATTGGTGTTTTTTGACGGTTTTTCACTGTTTTTAAGCGTTTTAGCAGGGTTATTGGTGTTTTTTGACGGTTTTTCACTGTTTTTAAGCGTTTTAGCAGGGTTATTGGTGTTTTTTGACGGTTTTTCAATGTTTTTAAGCGTTTTAGCAGGGTTATTGGTGTTTTTGACGGTTTTCCACTATTTTTAAGCGTTTTAGCAGGGTTATTGGTGTTTTTTGACGGTTTTTCACTGTTTTTAAGCGTTTTAGCATGGTTATTGGTGTTTTTTGACGGTTTTTCACTGTTTTTAAGCGTTTTAGCAGGGTTTTTGGTGTTTTTTGACGGTTTTTCACTGCTTTTAAGCGTTTTAGCAGGGTTATTGGTGTTTTTTGACGGTTTTTCACTGTTTTTAAGCGTTTTAGCAGGGTTATTGGTGTTTTTTGACGGTTTTTCACTGTTTTTAAGCGTTTTAGCAAGGTTATTGGTGTCTTTTGACGGTTTTTCACTGTTTTTAAGCGTTTTAGCAGGGTTATTGGTGTTTTTTGACGGTTTTTTACTGTTTTTAAGCGTTTTAGCAGGGTTATTGGTGTTTTTTGACGGTTTTTCACTGTTTTTAAGCGTTTTAGCAGGGTTATTGGTGTTTTTGACGGTTTTTCACTGTTTTTAAGCGTTTTAGCAGGGTTATTGGTGTTTTTTGACGGTTTTTCACTGTTTTTAAGCGTTTTAGCAGGGTTATTGGTGTTTTTTGACGGTTTTTCACTGTTTTTAAGCGTTTTAGCAGGGTTATTGGTGTTTTTTGACGGTTTTTCACTGTTTTTAAGCGTTTTAGCAGGGTTATTGGTGTTTTTTGACGGTTTTTCACTGTTTTTAAGCGTTTTAGCAGGGTTATTGGTGTTTTTTGACGGTTTTTCACTGTTTTTAAGCGTTTTAGCAGGGTTATTGGTGTTTTTTGACGGTTTTTCACTGTTTTTAAGCGTTTTAGCAAGGTTATTGGTGTTTTTTGACGGTTTTTCACTGTTTTTAAGCATTTTAGCAGGGTTATTGGTGTTTTTTGACGGTTTTTCACTATTTTTAAGCGTTTTAGCAGGGTTATTGGTGTTTTTTGACGGATTTTCACTGTTTTTAAGCGTTTTAGCAGGGTTATTGGTGTTTTTTGACGGTTTTTCAATGTTTTTAAGCGTTTTAGCAGGGTTATTGGTGTTTTTTGACGGTTTTTCACTGTTTTTAAGCGTTTTAGCAGGGTTATTGGTGTTTTTTGACGGTTTTTCACTGTTTTTAAGCGTTTTAGCAAGGTTATTGGTGTTTTTTAGACGGTTTTTCACTATTTTTAAGCGTTTTAGCAGGGTTATTGGTGTTTTTTGACGGTTTTTCACTGTTTTTAAGCGTTTTAGCAGGGTTATTGGTGTTTTTTGACGGTTTTTCACTGTTTTTAAGCGTTTTAGCAGGGTTATTGGTGTTTTTTGACGGTTTTTCACTGTTTTTAAGCGTTTTAGCAAGGTTATTGGTGTTTTTTGACGGTTTTTCACTGTTTTTAAGCGTTTTAGCAGGGTTATTGGTGTTTTTTGACGGTTTTTCACTGTTTTTAAGCGTTTTAGCAGGGTTATTGGTGTTTTTTGACGGTTTTTCACTGTTTTTAAGCGTTTTAGCAGGGTTATTGGTGTTTTTTGACGGTTTTTCACTGTTTTTAAGCGTTTTAGCAGGGTTATTGGTGTTTTTTGACGGTTTTTCACTGTTTTTAAGCGTTTTAGCAGGGTTATTGGTGTTTTTTGACGGTTTTTCACTGTTTTTAAGCGTTTTAGCAGGGTTATTGGTGTTTTTTGACGGTTTTTCAATGTTTTTAAGCGTTTTAGCAGGGTTATTGGTGTTTTTGACGGTTTTCCACTATTTTTAAGCGTTTTAGCAGGGTTATTGGTGTTTTTTGACGGTTTTTCACTGTTTTTTAGCGTTTTAGCATGGTTATTGGTGTTTTTTGACGGTTTTTCACTGTTTTTAAGCGTTTTAGCAGGGTTTTTGGTGTTTTTTGACGGTTTTTCACTGCTTTTAAGCGTTTTAGCAGGGTTATTGGTGTTTTTTGACGGTTTTTCACTGTTTTTAAGCGTTTTAGCAGGGTTATTGGTGTTTTTTGACGGTTTTTCACTGTTTTTAAGCGTTTTAGCAAGGTTATTGGTGTCTTTTGACGGTTTTTCACTGTTTTTAAGCGTTTTAGCAGGGTTATTGGTGTTTTTTGACGGTTTTTTACTGTTTTTAAGCGTTTTAGCAGGGTTATTGGTGTTTTTTGACGGTTTTTCACTGTTTTTAAGCGTTTTAGCAGGGTTATTGGTGTTTTTTGACGGTTTTTCACTGTTTTTAAGCGTTTTAGCAGGGTTATTGGTGTTTTTTGACGGTTTTTCACTGTTTTTAAGCGTTTTAGCAGGGTTATTGGTGTTTTTTGACGGTTTTTCACTGTTTTTAAGCGTTTTAGCAGGGTTATTGGTGTTTTTTGACGGTTTTTCACTGTTTTTAAGCGTTTTAGCAGGGTTATTGGTGTTTTTTGACGGTTTTTCACTGTTTTTAAGCGTTTTAGCAGGGTTATTGGTGTTTTTTGACGGTTTTTCACTGTTTTTAAGCGTTTTAGCAGGGTTATTGGTGTTTTTTGACGGTTTTTCACTGTTTTTAAGCGTTTTAGCAAGGTTATTGGTGTTTTTTGACGGTTTTTCACTGTTTTTAAGCATTTTAGCAGGGTTATTGGTGTTTTTTGACGGTTTTTCACTGTTTTTAAGCGTTTTAGCAGGGTTATTGGTGTTTTTTGGACGGTTTTTCACTGTTTTTAAGCGTTTTAGCAGGGTTATTGGTGTTTTTTGACGGTTTTTCACTGTTTTTAAGCGTTTTAGCAGGGTTATTGGTGTTTTTTGACGGTTTTTCACTGTTTTTAAGCGTTTTAGCAGGGTTATTGGTGTTTTTTGACGGTTTTTCACTGTTTTTAAGCGTTTTAGCAGGGTTATTAGTGTTTTTTGACGGTTTTTCACTGTTTTTAAGCGTTTTGGCAGGGTTATTGGTGTTTTTTGACGGTTTTTCACTGTTTTTAAGCGTTTTAGCAGGGTTATTGGTGTTTTTTGACGGTTTTTCACTGTTTTTAAGCGTTTTAGCAGGGTTATTGGTGTTTTTTGACGGTTTTTCACTGTTTTTAAGCGTTTTAGCAGGGTTATTGGTGTTTTTTGACGGTTTTTCACTGTTTTTAAGCGTTTTAGCAGGGTTATTGGTGTTTTTTGACGGTTTTTCACTGTTTTTAAGCGTTTTAGCAGGGTTATTGGTGTTTTTTGACGGTTTTTCACTGTTTTTAAGCGTTTTAGCAGGGTTATTGGTGTTTTTTGACGGTTTTTCACTGTTTTTAAGCGTTTTAGCAGGGTTATTGGTGTTTTTTGACGGTTTTTCACTGTTTTTAAGCGTTTTAGCAGGGTTATTGGTGTTTTTTGACGGTTTTTCACTGTTTTTAAGCGTTTTAGCAGGGTTATTGGTGTTTTTTGACGGTTTTTCACTGTTTTTAAGCGTTTTAGCAGGGTTATTGGTGTTTTTTGACGGTTTTTCACTGTTTTTAAGCGTTTTAGCAGGGTTATTGGTGTTTTTTGACGGTTTTTCACTGTTTTTAAGCGTTTTAGCAGGGTTATTGGTGTTTTTTGACGGTTTTTCACTGTTTTTAAGCGTTTTAGCAGGGTTATTGGTGTTTTTTGACGGTTTTTCACTGTTTTTAAGCGTTTTAGCAGGGTTATTGGTGTTTTTTGACGGTTTTTCACTGTTTTTAAGCGTTTTAGCAGGGTTATTGGTGTTTTTTGACGGTTTTTCACTGTTTTTAAGCGTTTTAGCAGGGTTATTGGTGTTTTTTGACGGTTTTTCACTGTTTTTAAGCGTTTTAGCAGGGTTATTGGTGTTTTTTGACGGTTTTTCACTGTTTTTAAGCGTTTTAGCAGGGTTATTGGTGTTTTTTGACGGTTTTTCACTGTTTTTAAGCGTTTTAGCAGGGTTATTGGTGTTTTTTGACGGTTTTTCACTGTTTTTAAGCGTTTTAGCAGGGTTATTGGTGTTTTTTGACGGTTTTTCACTGTTTTTAAGCGTTTTAGCAGGGTTATTGGTGTTTTTTGACGGTTTTTCACTGTTTTTAAGCGTTTTAGCAGGGTTATTGGTGTTTTTTGACGGTTTTTCACTGTTTTTAAGCGTTTTAGCAGGGTTATTGGTGTTTTTTGACGGTTTTTCACTGTTTTTAAGCGTTTCAGCAGGGTTATTGGTGTTTTTTGACGGATTTTCACTGTTTTTAAGCGTTTTAGCAGAGTTATTGGTGTTTTTTGACGGTTTTTCACTGTTTTTAAGCGTTTTAGCAGGTTTATTGGTGTCTTTTGACGGTTTTTCACTGTTTTAAGCGTTTTAGCAGGGTTATTGGTGTTTCTTGACGGTTTTTCACTGTTTTTAAGCGTTATAGCAGGGTTATTGGTGTTTTTTTGACGGTTTTTCACTGTTTTTAAGCGTTTTAGCAGGGTTATTGGTGTTTTTTGACGGTTTTTCACTGTTTTTAGGCGTTTTAGCAGGGTTATTGGTGTTTTTTGACGGTTTTTCACTGTTTTTAAGCGTTTTAGCAGGATTATTGGTGTTTTTTGACGGTTTTTCACTGTTTTTAAGCGTTTTAGCAGGGTTATTGGTGTTTTTTGACGGTTTTTCACTGTTTTTAAGCGTTTTAGCAGGGTTTTTGGTGTTTTTTGACGGTTTTTCACTGTTTTTAAGCGTTTTAGCAGGATTATTGGTGTTTTTGACGCTTTTTCACTGTTTTTAAGCGTTTTAGCAGGGTTATTGGTGTTTTTTGACGGTTTTTCACTGTTTTTAAGCGTTTTAGCAGAGTTATTGGTGTTTTTTGACGGTTTTTCACTGTTTTTAGGCGTTTTAGCAGGGTTACTGGTGTTTTTTGACGGTTTTTCACTGTTTTTAAGCGTTTTAGCAGGGTTATTGGTGTTTTTTGACGGTTTTTAACTGTTTTCAAGCGTTTTAGCAGAGTTATTGGTGTTTTTTGACCGTTTTTCACTGTTTTTAAGCGTTTTAGCAGAGTTATTGGTGTTTTTTGACGGTTTTTCACTGTTTTTAAGCGTTTTAGCAGGGTTATTGGTGTTTTTTGACGGTTTTTCACTGTTTTTAGGCGTTTTAGCAGGGTTATTAGTGTTTTTTGACGGTTTTTCACTGTTTTTAAGCGTTTTAGCAGAGTTACTGGTGTTTTTTGACGGTTTTTCACTGTTTTTAAGCGTTTTAGCAGGGTTATTGGTGTTTTTTGACGGATTTTCACTGTTTTTAAGCGTTTTAGCAGGGTTATTGGTGTTTTTTGACGGTTTTTCACTGTTTTTAAGCGTTTTAGCAGGTTTATTGGTGTCTTTTGACGGTTTTTCACTGTTTTAAGCGTTTTAGCAGGGTTATTGGTGTTTCTTGACGATTTTTCACTGTTTTTAAGCGTTTTAGCAGGGTTATTGGTGTTTTTTGACGGTTTTTCACTGTTTTTAAGCGTTTTAGCAGGGTTATTGGTGTTTTTTGACGGTTTTTCACTGTTTTTAAGCGTTTTAGCAGGGTTATTGGTGTTTTTTGACGGTTTTTCACTGTTTTTAAGCGTTTTAGCAGGGTTATTGGTGTTTTTTGACGGTTTTTCACTGTTTTTAAGCGTTTTAGCAGGGTTATTGGTGTTTTTTGACGGTTTTTCACTGTTTTTAAGCGTTTTAGCAGGGTTTTTGGTGTTTTTTGACGGTTTTTCACTGTTTTTAAACGTTTTAGCAGGGTTATTGGTGTTTTTTGACGGTTTTTCACTGTTTTTAAGCGTTTTAGCAGGGTTATTGGTGTTTTTTGACGGTTTTTCACTGTTTTTAAGCGTTTTAGCAGGATTATTGGTGTTTTTTGACGGTTTTTCACTGTTTTTAAGCGTTTTAGCAGGGTTATTGGTGTTTTTTGACGGTTTTTCACTGTTTTTAAGCGTTTTAGCAAGGTTTTTGGTGTTTTTTGACGGTTTTTCACTGTTTTTAAGCGTTTTAGCAGGATTATTGGTGTTTTTTGACGCTTTTTCACTGTTTTTAAGCGTTTTAGCAGGGTTATTGGTGTTTTTTGACGGTTTTTCACTGTTTTTAAGCGTTTTAGCAGAGTTATTGGTGTTTTTTGACGGTTTTTCACTGTTTTTAGGCGTTTTAGCAGGGTTACTGGTGTTTTTTGACGGTTTTTCACTGTTTTTAAGCGTTTTAGCAGGGTTATTGGTGTTTTTTGACGGTTTTTAACTGTTTTTAAGCGTTTTAGCAGAGTTATTGGTGTTTTTTGACCGTTTTTCACTGTTTTTAAGCGTTTTAGCAGAGTTATTGGTGTTTTTTGACGGTTTTTCACTGTTTTTAAGCGTTTTAGCAGGGTTATTGGTGTTTTTTGACGGTTTTTCACTGTTTTTAGGCGTTTTAGCAGGGTTATTAGTGTTTTTTGACGGTTTTTCACTGTTTTTAAGCGTTTTAGCAGAGTTACTGGTGTTTTTTGACGGTTTTTCACTGTTTTTAAGCGTTTTAGCAGGGTTATTGGTGTTTTTTGACGGATTTTCACTGTTTTTAAGCGTTTTAGCAGGGTTATTGGTGTTTTTTGACGGTTTTTCACTGTTTTTAAGCGTTTTAGCAGGTTTATTGGTGTCTTTTGACGGTTTTTCACTGTTTTAAGCGTTTTAGCAGGGTTATTGGTGTTTCTTGACGATTTTTCACTGTTTTTAAGCGTTTTAGCAGGGTTATTGGTGTTTTTTGACGGTTTTTCACTGTTTTTAAGCGTTTTAGCAGGGTTATTGGTGTTTTTTGACGGTTTTTTACTGTTTTTGAGCGTTTTAGCAGGGTTATTGGTGTTTTTTGACGGTTTTTCACTGTTTTTAAGCGTTTTAGCAGGGTTATTGGTGTTTTTTGACGGTTTTTCACTGTTTTTAAGCGTTTTAGCAGGGTTATTGGTGTTTTTTGACGGTTTTTCACTGTTTTTAAGCGTTTTAGCAGGGTTTTTGGTGTTTTTTGACGGTTTTTCACTGTTTTTAAGCGTTTTAGCAGGGTTATTGGTGTTTTTTGACGGTTTTTCACTGTTTTTAAGCGTTTTAGCAGGGTTATTGGTGTTTTTTGACTGTTTTTCACTGTTTTTAAGCGTTTTAGCAGGGTTATTGGTGTTTTTTGACGGTTTTTCACTGTTTTTAAGCGTTTTAGCAGGGTTATTGGTGTTTTTTGACGGGTTTTCACTGTTTTTAAGCGTTTTAGCAGTGTTATTGGTGTTTTTTGACGGTTTTTCACTGTTTTTAAGCGTTTTAGCAGGGTTATTGGTGTTTTTTGACGGTTTTTCACTGTTTTTAAGCGTTTTAGCAGGGTTATTGGTGTTTTTTGACGGTTTTTCACTGTTTTTAAGCGTTTTAGCAGGGTTATTGGTGTTTTTTGACGGTTTTTCACTGTTTTTAAGCGTTTTAGCAGGATTATTGGTGTTTTTTGACGGTTTTTCACTATTTTTAAGCGTTTTAGCAGGGTTATTGGTGTTTTTTGACGGTTTTTCACTGTTTTTAAGCGTTTTAGCAGGGTTTTTGGTGTTTTTTGACGGTTTTTCACTGTTTTTAAGCGTTTTAGCAGGATTATTGGTGTTTTTTGACGCTTTTTCACTGTTTTTAAGCGTTTTAGCAGGGTTATTGGTGTTTTTTGACGGTTTTTCACTGTTTTTAAGCGTTTTAGCAGAGTTATTGGTGTTTTTTGACGGTTTTTCACTGTTTTTAAGCGTTTTAGCAGGGTTACTGGTGTTTTTTGACGGTTTTTCACTGTTTTTAAGCGTTTTAGCAGGGTTATTGGTGTTTTTTGACGGTTTTTAACTGTTTTTAAGCGTTTTAGCAGGTGTCTTTTGACGGTTTTTCACTGTTTTAAGCGTTTTAGCAGGGTTATTGGTGTTTCTTGACGGTTTTTCACTGTTTTTAAGCGTTTTAGCAGGGTTATTGGTGTTTTTTGACGGTTTTTCACTGTTTTTAAGCGTTTTAGCAGGGTTATTGGTGTTTTTTGACGGTTTTTCACTGTTTTTAAGCGTTTTAGCAGGGTTTTTGGTGTTTTTTGACGGTTTTTCACTGTTTTTAAGCGTTTTAGCAGGATTATTGGTGTTTTTTGACGCTTTTTCACTGTTTTTAAGCGTTTTAGCAGGGTTATTGGTGTTTTTTGACGGTTTTTCACTGTTTTTAAGCGTTTTAGCAGAGTTATTGGTGTTTTTTGACCGTTTTTCACTGTTTTTAAGCGTTTTAGCAGAGTTATTGGTGTTTTTTGACGGTTTTTCACTGTTTTTAAGCGTTTTAGCAGGGTTATTGGTGTTTTTTGACGGTTTTTCACTGTTTTTAGGCGTTTTAGCAGGGTTATTGGTGTTTTTTGACGGTTTTTCACTGTTTTTAAGCGTTTTAGCAGGGTTATTGTTGTTTTTTGACGGTTTTTCAATGTTTTTAAGCGTTTTAGCAGAGTTATTGGTGTTTTTTGACGGTTTTTCACTGTTTTTAAGCGTTTCAGCAGGGTTATTGGTATTTTTTGACGGTTTTTCACTGTTTTTAAGCGTTTTAGCAGGGTTATTGGTGTTTTTTGACGGTTTTTCACTGTTTTTAAGCGTTTTAGCAGGGTTATTGGTGTTTTTTGACGGTTTTTCACTGTTTTTAAGCGTTTTAGCAGGGTTATTGGTGTTTTTTGACGGTTTTTCACTGTTTTTAAGCGTTTTAGCAGGGTTATTGGTGTTTTTTGAAGGTTTTTCACTGTTTTTAAGCGTTTTAGCAGGGTTATTGGTGTTTTTTGACGGTTTTTCACTGTTTTTAGGCGTTTTAGCAGGGTTATTGGTGTTTTTTGACGGTTTTTCACTGTTTTTAAGCGTTTTAGCAGGGTTATTGGTGTTTTTTGACGGTTTTTCACTGTTTTTAAGCGTTTTAGCAGGGTTATTGGTGTTTTTTGACAGTTTTTCACTGTTTTTAAGCGTTTCAGCAGGGTTATTGGTGTTTTTTGACGGTTTTTCACTGTTTTTAAGCGTTTTAGCAGGATTATTGGTGTTTTTTGACGGTTTTTCACTGTTTTTAAGCGTTTTAGCAGGGTTATTGGTGTTTTTTGACGGTTTTTCACTGTTTTTAAGCGTTTTAGCAGGGTTACTGGTGTTTTTTGACGGTTTTTCACTGTTTTTAGGCGTTTTAGCAGGGTTATTGGTGTTTTTTGACGGTTTTTAACTGTTTTTAAGCGTTTTAGCAGAGTTATTGGTGTTTTTTGACCGTTTTTCACTGTTTTTAAGCGTTTTAGCAGGGTTATTGGTGTTTTTTGACGGTTTTTCACTGTTTTTGAGCGTTTTAGCAGAGTTATTGGTGTTTTTTGACGGTTTTTCACTGTTTTTAGGCGTTTTAGCAGGGTTATTGGTTTTTTTGACGGTTTTTCACTGTTTTTAAGCTTTTTAGCAGAGTTATTGGTGTTTTTTGACGGTTTTTCACTGTTTTTAAGCGTTTTAGCAGGGTTATTGGTGTTTTTTGACGGTTTTTCACTGTTTTTAGGCGTTTTAGCAGGGTTATTGGTGTTTTTTGACGGTTTTTCACTGTTTTTAAGCGTTTTAGCAGGGTTATTGTTGTTTTTTGACGGTTTTTCACTGTTTTTAAGCGTTTTAGCAGAGTTATTGGTGTTTTTTGACGGTTTTTCACTGTTTTTAAGCGTTTTAGCAGGGTTATTGTTGTTTTTTGACGGTTTTTCACTGTTTTTAAGCGTTTTAGCAGGGTTATTGTTGTTTTTTGACGGTTTTTCACTGTTTTTAAGCGTTTTAGCAGAGTTATTGGTGTTTTTTGACGGTTTTTCACTGTTTTTAAGCGTTTCAGCAGAGTTATTGGTGTTTTTTGACGGTTTTTCACTGTTTTTAAGCTTTTTAGCAGGGTTATTGGTGTTTTTTGACGGTTTTTCACTGTTTTTAAGCGTTTAAGCAGAGTTATTGGTGTTTTTTGACGGTTTTTCACTGTTTTTAAGCGTTTTAGCAGGGTTATTGGTGTTTTTTGACGGTTTTTCACTGTTTTTAAGCGTTTTAGCAGGGTTATTGGTGTTTTTTGACGGTTTTTCACTGTTTTTAAGCGTTTCAGCAGGGTTATTGTGGTTTTTTGACGGTTTTTCACTGTTTTTAAGCGTTTTAGCAGGGTTATTGGTGTTTTTTGACGGTTTTTCACTGTTTTTAAGCGTTTTAGCTGGGTTATTGGTGTTTTTTGGCGGTTTTTCACTGTTTTTAAGCGTTTTAGCAGGGTTATTGGTGTTTTTTGACGGTTTTTCACTGTTTTTAGGCGTTTTAGCAGGGTTATTGGTGTTTTTTGACGGTTTTTCACTGTTTTTAGGCGTTTTAGCAGGGTTATTGGTGTTTTTTGACGGTTTTTCACTGTTTTTAAGCGTTTCAGCAGGGTTATTGGTGTTTTTTGACGGATTTTCACTGTTTTTAGGCGTTTTATCAGGGTTATTGGTGTTTTTTGACGGTTTTTCACTGTTTTTAAGCGTTTCAGCAGGGTTATTGGTGTTTTTTGACGGTTTTCACTGTTTTTAAGCGTTTTAGCAGGGTTATTGGGGTTTTTTGACGGTTTTTCACTGTTTTTAAGCGTTTCAGCAGGGTTATTGGTGTTTTTTGACGGTTTTTCACTGTTTTTAAGCGTTTTAGCAGGGTTATTGGTGTTTTTTGACTGTTTTTCACTGTTTTTAAGTGTTTTAGCAGGGTTATTGGTGTTTTTTGACGGTTTTTCACTGTTTTTAAGCGTTTCAGCAGGGTTATTGGTGTTTTTTGACGGTTTTTCACTGTTTTCAAGCGTTTCAGCAGGGTTATTGGTGTTTTTTGACGGTTTTCCACTGTTTTTAAGCGTTTTAGCAGGGTTATTTGTGTTTTTTGACGGTTTTTCACTGTTTTTAAGCGTTTCAGCACGGTTATTGGTGTTTTTTGACGGATTTTCACTGTTTTTAAGCGTTTTAGCGGGGTTATTGGTGTTTTTTGAAGGTTTTTCACTGTTTTTAAGCGTTTTAGCAGGTTTATTGGTGTTTTTTGACGGTTTTTCACTGTTTTTAAGCGTTTTAGCAGGGTTATTGGTGTTTTTTGAAGGTTTTTCACTGTTTTTAAGCGTTTTAGCAGGGTTATTGGTGTTTTTTGAAGGTTTTTCACTGTTTTTAAGCGTTTTAGCAGGGTTATTGGTGTTTTTTGACGGTTTTTCACTGTTTTTAAGCGTTTTAGCAGGGTTATTGGTGTTTTTTGACGGTTTTTCACTGTTTTTAAGCGTTTTAGCTGGGTTATTGGTGTTTTTTGGCGGTTTTTCACTATTTTTAAGCGTTTTAGCAGGGTTATTGGTGTTTTTTGACGGTTTTTCACTGTTTTTAAGCGTTTTAGCAGGGTTATTGGTGTTTTTTGGCGGTTTTTCACTGTTTTTAAGCGTTTCAGCAGGGTTATTGGTGTTTTTTGACGATTTTTCACTGTTTTTAAGCGTTTTAGCAGGGTTATTGGTGTTTTTTGACTGTTTTTCACTGTTTTTAAGTGTTTTAGCAGGGTTATTGGTGTTTTTTGACGGTTTTTCACTGTTTTTGAGCGTTTCAGCAGGGTTATTGGTGTTTTTTGACGGTTTTTCACTGTTTTCAAGCGTTTCAGCAGGGTTATTGGTGTTTTTTGACGGTTTTCCACTGTTTTTAAGCGTTTTAGCAGGGTTATTTGTGTTTTTTTACGGTTTTTCACTGTTTTTAAGCGTTTCAGCACGGTTATTGGTGTTTTTTGACGGATTTTCACTGTTTTTAAGCGTTTTAGCGGGGTTATTGGTGTTTTTTGACGGTTTTTCAATGTTTTTAAGCGTTTTAGCAGAGTTATTGGTGTTTTTTGACGGTTTTTCACTGTTTTTAAGCGTTTCAGCAGGGTTATTGGTGTTTTTTGACGGATTTTCACTGTTTTTAAGCGTTTTAGCAGGGTTATTGGTGTTTTTTGACGGTTTTTCACTGTTTTTAAGCGTTTTAGCAGGTTTATTGGTGTTTTTTGACGGTTTTTCACTGTTTTTAAGCGTTCTAGCAGGGTTATTGATGTTTCTTGACGGTTTTTCACTGTTTTTAAGCGTTTTAGCAGGGTTATTGGTGTTTTTTGACGATTTTTCACTGTTTTTAAGCGTTTTAGCAGGGTTATTGGTGATTTTTGACGGTTTTTCACTGTTTTTAAGCGTTTTAGCAGGGTTATTGGTGTTTTTTGACGGTTTTGCACTGTTTTTAAGCGTTTCAGCAGGGTTATTGGTGTTTTTTGACGGTTTTTCACTGTTTTTAAGCGTTTTAGCAGGGTTATTGGTGTTTTTTGACGGTTTTTCACTGTTTTTAAGCGTTTCAGCAGGGTTATTGGTGTTTTTTGACGATTTTTCACTGTTTTTAAGCGTTTTAGCAGGGTTATTGGTGTTTTTTGACGGTTTTTCACTGTTTTTAAGCGTTTTAGCAGGATTATTGGTGTTTTTTGACGGTTTTTCACTGTTTTTAAGCGTTTCAGCAGGGTTATTGGTGTTTTTTGACGGTTTTTCACTGTTTTTAAGCGTTTCAGCAGGGTTATTGGTGTTTTTTGACGGTTTTTCACTGTTTTTAAGCGTTTCAGCAGGGTTATTGGTGTTTTTTGACGGTTTTCCACTGTTTTTAAGCGTTTCAGCAGCGTTATTGGTGTTTTTTGACGGATTTTCACTTTTTTTAAGCTTTTCAGCAGGGTTATTGGTGTTTTTTGACGGTTTTTCACTGTTTTTAAGCGTTTCAGCAGGGTTATTGGTGTTTTTTGACGGATTTTCACTGTTTTTAAGCGTTTTAGCAGGGTTATTGGTGTTTTTTGACGGTTTTTCACTGTTTTTAAGCGTTTTAGCAGGTTTATTGGTGTTTTTTGACGGTTTTTCACTGTTTTAAGCGTTTTAGCAGGGTTATTGGTGTTTTTTGACGGTTTTTCACTGTTTTTAAGCGTTTTAGCAGGGTTATTGGTGTTTTTTGACGGTTTTTCACTGTTTTTAAGCGTTTTAGCAGGGTTATTGGTGTTTTTTGACGGTTTTTCACTGTTTTTAAGCGTTTTAGCAGGGTTATTGGTGTTTTTTGACGGTTTTTCACTGTTTTTAAGCGTTTTAGCAGGATTATTGGTGTTTTTTGACCGTTTTTCACTGTTTTTAAGCGTTTTAGCAGGGTTATTGGTGTTTTTTGACGGTTTTTCACTGTTTTTGAGCGTTTTAGCAGAGTTATTGGTGTTTTTTGACGGTTTTTCACTGTATTTAGGCGTTTTAGCAGGGTTATTGGTGTTTTTTGACGGTTTTTCACTGTTTTTGAGCGTTTTAGCAGGGTTATTGGTGTTTTTTGACGGTTTTTCACTGTTTTTAGGCGTTTTAGCAGGGTTATTGGTGTTTTTTGACGGTTTTTCACTGTTTTTGGGCGTTTTAGCAGGGTTATTGTTGTTTTTTGACGGTTTTTCACTGTTTTTAAGCGTTTTAGCAGAGTTATTGGTTTTTTTTGACGGTTTTTCACTGGTGTTTTTTGACGGTTTTTCACTGTTTTTAAGCGTTTTAGCAGGGTTATTATTATTTTTTGACGGTTTTTCACTGTTTTTAAGCGTTTTAGCAGAGTTATTGTTGTTTTTTGACGGTTTTTCACTGTTTTTAAGCGTTTTAGCAGAGTTATTGGTGTTTTTTGACGGTTTTTCACTGTTTTTAAGCGTTTCAGCAGAGTTATTGGTGTTTTTTGACGGTTTTTCACTGTTTTCAAGCATTTTAACAGGGTTATCTGTGTTTTTTGACGGTTTTTCACTGTTTTTAAGCGTTTTAGCAGAGTTATTGGTGTTTTTTGACGGTTTTTCACTGTTTTTAAGCGTTTTAGCAGGGTTATTGGTGATTTTTGACGGTTTTTCACTGTTTTTAAGCGTTTTAGCAGGGTTATTGGTGTTTTTTGAAGGTTTTTCACTGTTTTTAAGCGTTTTAGCAGGTTTATTGGTGTTTTTTGACGGTTTTTCACTGTTTTTTAGCGTTTTAGCATAGTTATTGGTGTTTTTTGACGGTTTTTCACTGTTTTTAAGCGTTTTAGCAGGGTTATTGCTGTTTTTTGACGGTTTTTGACTGTTTTTAAGCGTTTTAGCAGGGTTATTGGTGTTTTTTGACGGTTTTTCACTGTTTTTAAGCGTTTCAGCAGGGTTATTGGTGTTTTTTGACGGTTTTTCACTGTTTTTAAGCGTTTCAGCAGGGTTATTGGTGTTTTTTGACGGTTTTTCACTGTTTTTAAGCGTTTTAGCAGGGTTATTGGTGTTTTTTGACGGTTTTTCAATGTTTTTAAGCGTTTTAGCAGGGTTATTGGTGTTTTTTGACGGTTTTTCACTGTTTTTAAGCGATTTAGCAGGGTTATTGGTGTTTTTTGACGGTTTTTCACTGTTTTTAAGCGTTTTAGCAGGGTTATTGGTGTTTTTTGACGGTTTTTCACTGTTTTTAAGCGATTTAGCAGGGTTATTGGTGTTTTTTGACGGTTTTTCACTGTTTTTAAGCGTTTTAGCAGGGTTATTGGTGTTTTTTGACGGTTTATCAATGTTTTTAAGCGTTTTAGCAGGGTTATTGGTGTTTTTTGACGGTTTTTCACTGTTTTTAAGCGATTTAGCAGGGTTATTGGTGTTTTTTGACGGTTTTTCACTGTTTTTAAGCGTTTTAGCAGGGTTATTGGTGTTTTTTGACGGTTTTTCAATGTTTTTAAGCGTTTTAGCAGGGTTATTGGTGTTTTTTGAAGGTTTTTCACTGTTTTTAAGCGTTTTAGCAGGGTTATTGGTGTTTTTTGACGGTTTTTCACTGTTTTTAAGCGTTTTAGCAGGGTTATTGGTGTTTTTTGGCGGTTTTTCACTGTTTTTAAGCGTTTTAGCTGGGTTATTGGTGTTTTTTGACGGTTTTTCACTGTTTTTAAGCGTTTTAGCTGGGTTATTGGTGTTTTTTGGCGGTTTTTCACTATTTTTAAGCGTTTTAGCAGGGTTATTGGTGTTTTTTGACGGTTTTTCACTGTTTTTAAGCGTTTTAGCAGGGTTATTGGTGTTTTTTGGCGGTTTTTCACTGTTTTTAAGCGTTTTAGCAGGGTTATTGGTGTTTTTTGACGGTTTTTCAATGTTTTTAAGCGTTTTAGCAGGGTTATTGGTGTTTTTTGACGGTTTTTCACTGTTTTTAAGCGTTTTAGCAGGGTTATTGGTGTTTTTTGACGGTTTTTCACTGTTTTTAAGCGTTTTAGCAGGGTTATTGCTGTTTTTTGACGGTTTTTCACTGTTTTTAAGCGTTTTAGCAGGGTTATTGGTGTTTTTTGACGGTTTTTCACTGTTTTTTAGCGTTTTAGCAGGGTTATTGGTGTTTTTTGACGGTTTTTCACTGTTTTTAAGCGTTTTAGCAGGGTTATTGCTGTTTTTTGACGGTTTTTCACTGTTTTTAAGCGTTTTAGCAGGGTTATTGGTGTTTTTTGACGGTTTTTCACTGTTTTTAAGCGTTTCAGCAGGGTTATTGGTGTTTTTTGACGGTTTTTCACTGTTTTTAAGCGTTTCAGCAGGGTTATTGGTGTTTTTTGACGGTTTTTCACTGTTTTTAAGCGTTTTAGCAGGGTTATTGGTGTTTTTTGACGGTTTTTCAATGTTTTTAAGCGTTTTAGCAGGGTTATTGGTGTTTTTTGACGGTTTTTCACTGTTTTTAAGCGATTTAGCAGGGTTATTGGTGTTTTTTGACGGTTTTTCACTGTTTTTAAGCGTTTTAGCAGGGTTATTGGTGTTTTTTGACGGTTTTTCACTGTTTTTAAGCGTTTAAGCAGGGTTATTGGTGTTTTTTGACGGTTTTTCACTGTTTTTAAGCGTTTTAGCAGGGTTATTGGTGTTTTTTGACGGTTTTTCACTGTTTTTAAGCGTTTTAGCAGAGTCATTGGTGTTTTTTGACGGTTTTTCACTGTTTTTAAGCGTTTTAGCAGGGTTATTGGTGTTTTTTGACGGTTTTTCACTGTTTTTAAGCGTTTTAGCAGGGTTATTGGTGTTTTTTGACGGTTTTTCACTGTTTTTAAGCGTTTTAGCAGGGTTATTGGTGTTTTTTGGCGGTTTTTCACTGTTTTTAAGCGTTTTAGCTGGGTTATTAGTGTTTTTTGACGGTTTTTCACTGTTTTTAAGCGTTTTAGCTGGGTTATTGGTGTTTTTTGGCGGTTTTTCACTATTTTTAAGCGTTTTAGCAGGGTTATTGGTGTTTTTTGACGGTTTTTCACTGTTTTCAAGCGTTTTAGCAGGGTTATTGGTGTTTTTTGGCGGTTTTTCACTGTTTTTAAGCGTTTTAGCAGGGTTATTGGTGTTTTTTGACGGTTTTTCAATGTTTTTAAGCGTTTTAGCAGGGTTATTGGTGTTTTTTGACGGTTTTTCACTGTTTTTAAGCGTTTTAGCAGGGTTATTGGTGTTTTTTGACGGGTTTTCACTGTTTTTAAGCGTTTTAGCAGGGTTATTGGTGTTTTTTGACGGTTTTTCACTGTTTTTAAGCGTTTTAGCAGGGTTATTGGTGTTTTGTGACGGTTTTTCACTGTTTTAAGCGTTTTAGCAGGGTTATTGGTGTTTCTTGACGGTTTTTCACTGTTTTTAAGCGTTTTAGCAGGGTTATTGGTGTTTTTTGACGTTTTTTCACTGTTTTTAAGCGTTGTAGCAGGGTTATTGGTGTTTTTTGACGGTTTTTCACTGTTTTTAAGCGTTTTAGCAGGGTTATTGGTGTTTTTTGACGGTTTTTCAATGTTTTTAAGCGTTTTAGCAGGGTTATTGGTGTTTTTTGACGGTTTTTCACTGTTTTTAAGCGTTTCAGCAGGGTTATTGGTGTTTTTTGACGGTTTTTCACTGTTTTTAGGCGTTTTAGCAGGGTTATTGGTGTTTTTTGACGGTTTTTCACTGTTTTTAAGCGTTTTAGCAGGGTTATTGGTGTTTTTTGACGGTTTTTCACTGTTTTTGGGCGTTTTAGCAGAGTTATTGGTGTTTTTTGACGGTTTTTCACTGTTTTTAAGCGTTTTAGCAGGGTTACTGGTGTTTTTTGACGGTTTTTCACTGTTTTTAAGCGTTTTAGCAGGGTTATTGGTGTTTTTTGACGGTTTTTAACTGTTTTTAAGCGTTTTAGCTGGGTTATTGGTGTTTTTTGGCGTTTTTTCACTGTTTTTAAGCGTTTTAGCAGAGTTATTGGTGTTTTTTGACGGTTTTTCACTGTTTTTAAGCGTTTTAGCAGGGTTATTGGTGTTTTTTGGCGGTTTTTCACTGTTTTTAAGCGTTTTAGCAGGGTTATTGGTGTTTTTTGACGGTTTTTCAATGTTTTTAAGCGTTTTAGCAGGGTTATTGGTGTTTTTTGACGGTTTTTCACTGTTTTTAAGCGTTTTAGCAGGGTTATTGGTGTTTTTTGACGGGTTTTCACTGTTTTTAAGCGTTTTAGCAGGGTTATTGGTGTTTTTTGACGGTTTTTCACTGTTTTTAAGCGTTTTAGCAGGGTTATTGGTGTTTTTTGACGGTTTATCACTGTTTTAAGCGTTTTAGCAGGGTTATTGGTGTTTCTTGACGGTTTTTCACTGTTTTTAAGCGTTTTAGCAGGGTTATTGGTGTTTTTTGACGTTTTTTCACTGTTTTTAAGCGTTGTAGCAGGGTTATTGGTGTTTTTTGACGGTTTTTCACTGTTTTTAAGCGTTTTAGCAGGGTTATTGGTGTTTTTTGACGGTTTTTCACTGTTTTTAAGCGTTTTAGCTGGGTTATTGGTGTTTTTTGACGGTTTTTCACTGTTTTTAAGCGTTTCAGCAGGGTTATTGGTGTTTTTTGACGGTTTTTCACTGTTTTTAAGCGTTTTAGCAGGGTTATTGGTGTTTTTTGACGGTTTTTCACTGTTTTTAAGCGTTTTAGCAGGGTTATTGGTGTTTTTTGACGGTTTTTCACTGTTTTTGGGCGTTTTAGCAGAGTTATTGGTGTTTTTTGACGGTTTTTCACTGTTTTTAAGCGTTTTAGCAGGGTTATTGGTGTTTTTTGACGGTTTTTCACTGTTTTTAAGCGTTTTAGCAGGGTTATTGGTGTTTTTTGACGGTTTTTCACTGTTTTTGAGCGTTTAAGCAGGGTTATTGGTGTTTTTTGACGGTTTTTCACTGTTTTTAAGCGTTTTAGCAGGGTTATTGGTGTTTTTTGACGGTTTTTCACTGTTTTTAAGCGTTTTAGCAGAGTCATTGGTGTTTTTTGACGGTTTTTCACTGTTTTTAAGCGTTTTAGCAGGGTTATTGGTGTTTTTTGACGGTTTTTCACTGTTTTTAAGCGTTTTAGCAGGGTTATTGGTGTTTTTTGACGGTTTTTCACTGTTTTTAAGCGTTTTAGCAGGGTTATTGGTGTTTTTTGGCGGTTTTTCACTGTTTTTAAGCGTTTTAGCTGGGTTATTAGTGTTTTTTGACGGTTTTTCACTGTTTTTAAGCGTTTTAGCTGGGTTATTGGTGTTTTTTGGCGGTTTTTCACTATTTTTAAGCGTTTTAGCAGGGTTATTGGTGTTTTTTGACGGTTTTTCACTGTTTTCAAGCGTTTTAGCAGGGTTATTGGTGTTTTTTGGCGGTTTTTCACTGTTTTTAAGCGTTTTAGCAGGGTTATTGGTGTTTTTTGACGGTTTTTCAATGTTTTTAAGCGTTTTAGCAGGGTTATTGGTGTTTTTTGACGGTTTTTCACTGTTTTTAAGCGTTTTAGCAGGGTTATTGGTGTTTTTTGACGGGTTTTCACTGTTTTTAAGCGTTTTAGCAGGGTTATTGGTGTTTTTTTGACGGTTTTTCACTGTTTTTAAGCGTTTTAGCAGGGTTATTGGTGTTTTGTGACGGTTTTTCACTGTTTTAAGCGTTTTAGCAGGGTTATTGGTGTTTCTTGACGGTTTTTCACTGTTTTTAAGCGTTTTAGCAGGGTTATTGGTGTTTTTTGACGTTTTTTCACTGTTTTTAAGCGTTGTAGCAGGGTTATTGGTGTTTTTTGACGGTTTTTCACTGTTTTTAAGCGTTTTAGCAGGGTTATTGGTGTTTTTTGACGGTTTTTCAATGTTTTTAAGCGTTTTAGCAGGGTTATTGGTGTTTTTTGACGGTTTTTCACTGTTTTTAAGCGTTTCAGCAGGGTTATTGGTGTTTTTTGACGGTTTTTCACTGTTTTTAGGCGTTTTAGCAGGGTTATTGGTGTTTTTTGACGGTTTTTCACTGTTTTTAAGCGTTTTAGCAGGGTTATTGGTGTTTTTTGACGGTTTTTCACTGTTTTTGGGCGTTTTAGCAGAGTTATTGGTGTTTTTTGACGGTTTTTCACTGTTTTTAAGCGTTTTAGCAGGGTTACTGGTGTTTTTTGACGGTTTTTCACTGTTTTTAAGCGTTTTAGCAGGGTTATTGGTGTTTTTTGACGGTTTTTAACTGTTTTTAAGCGTTTTAGCTGGGTTATTGGTGTTTTTTGGCGTTTTTTCACTGTTTTTAAGCGTTTTAGCAGAGTTATTGGTGTTTTTTGACGGTTTTTCACTGTTTTTAAGCGTTTTAGCAGGGTTATTGGTGTTTTTTGGCGGTTTTTCACTGTTTTTAAGCGTTTTAGCAGGGTTATTGGTGTTTTTTGACGGTTTTTCAATGTTTTTAAGCGTTTTAGCAGGGTTATTGGTGTTTTTTGACGGTTTTTCACTGTTTTTAAGCGTTTTAGCAGGGTTATTGGTGTTTTTTGACGGGTTTTCACTGTTTTTAAGCGTTTTAGCAGGGTTATTGGTGTTTTTTGACGGTTTTTCACTGTTTTTAAGCGTTTTAGCAGGGTTATTGGTGTTTTTTGACGGTTTTTCACTGTTTTAAGCGTTTTAGCAGGGTTATTGGTGTTTCTTGACGGTTTTTCACTGTTTTTAAGCGTTTTAGCAGGGTTATTGGTGTTTTTTGACGTTTTTTTCACTGTTTTTAAGCGTTGTAGCAGGGTTATTGGTGTTTTTTGACGGTTTTTCACTGTTTTTAAGCGTTTTAGCAGGGTTATTGGTGTTTTTTGACGGTTTTTCACTGTTTTTAAGCGTTTTAGCTGGGTTATTGGTGTTTTTTGACGGTTTTTCACTGTTTTTAAGCGTTTCAGCAGGGTTATTGGTGTTTTTTGACGGTTTTTCACTGTTTTTAAGCGTTTTAGCAGGGTTATTGGTGTTTTTTGACGGTTTTTCACTGTTTTTAAGCGTTTTAGCAGGGTTATTGGTGTTTTTTGACGGTTTTTCACTGTTTTTGGGCGTTTTAGCAGAGTTATTGGTGTTTTTTGACGGTTTTTCACTGTTTTTAAGCGTTTTAGCAGGGTTACTGGTGTTTTTTGACGGTTTTTCACTGTTTTTAAGCGTTTTAGCAGGGTTATTGGTGTTTTTTGACGGTTTTTAACTGTTTTTAAGCGTTTTAGAAGAGTTATTGGTGTTTTTTGACCGTTTTTCACTGTTTTTAAGCGTTTTAGCAGGGTTATTGGTGTTTTTTGACGGTTTTTCACTGTTTTTGAGCGTTTTACCAGAGTTATTGGTGTTTTTTGACGGTTTTTCACTGTTTTTTGGCGTTTTAGCAGGGTTATTGGTGTTTTTTGACGGTTTTTCAC
This sequence comes from Styela clava, assembly GCF_964204865.1. Taxonomy (NCBI): domain Eukaryota; kingdom Metazoa; phylum Chordata; class Ascidiacea; order Stolidobranchia; family Styelidae; genus Styela; species Styela clava. The sequence continues at coordinate 22,074 of NW_027556687.1, forward strand.
TGTTTTTAAGCGTTTTAGCAGTGTTATTGGTGTTTTTCGACGGTTTTTCAATGTTTTTAAGCGTTTTAGCAGAGTTATTGGTGTTTTTTGACGGTTTTTCACTGTTTTTAAGCGTTTCAGCAGGGTTATTGGTGTTTTTTGACGGATTTTCACTGTTTTTAAACGTTTTAGCAGGGTTATTGGTGTTTTTTGACGGTTTTTCACTGTTTTTAAGCGTTTTAGCAGGTTTATTGGTGTTTTTTGACGTTTTTTCACTGTTTTTAAGCGTTTTAGCAGGGTTATTGGTGTTTTTTGACGTTTTTTCACTGTTTTTAAGCGTTGTAGCAGGGTTATTGGTGTTTTTTGACGGTTTTTCACTGTTTTTAAGCGTTTTAGCAGGGTTATTGGTGTTTTTTGACGGTTTTTCAATGTTTTTAAGCGTTTTAGCAGGGTTATTGGTGTTTTTTGACGGTTTTTCACTGTTTTTAAGCGTTTCAGCAGGGTTATTGGTGTTTTTTGACGGTTTTTCACTGTTTTTAGGCGTTTTAGCAGGGTTATTGGTGTTTTTTGACGGTTTTTCACTGTTTTTAAGCGTTTTAGCAGGGTTATTGGTGTTTTTTGACGGTTTTTCACTGTTTTTGGGCGTTTTAGCAGAGTTATTGGTGTTTTTTGACGGTTTTTCACTGTTTTTAAGCGTTTTAGCAGGGTTACTGGTGTTTTTTGACGGTTTTTCACTGTTTTTAAGCGTTTTAGCAGGGTTATTGGTGTTTTTTGACGGTTTTTAACTGTTTTTAAGCGTTTTAGCTGGGTTATTGGTGTTTTTTGGCGTTTTTTCACTGTTTTTAAGCGTTTTAGCAGAGTTATTGGTGTTTTTTGACGGTTTTTCACTGTTTTTAAGCGTTTTAGCAGGGTTATTGGTGTTTTTTGGCGGTTTTTCACTGTTTTTAAGCGTTTTAGCAGGGTTATTGGTGTTTTTTGACGGTTTTTCAATGTTTTTAAGCGTTTTAGCAGGGTTATTGGTGTTTTTTGACGGTTTTTCACTGTTTTTAAGCGTTTTAGCAGGGTTATTGGTGTTTTTTGACGGGTTTTCACTGTTTTTAAGCGTTTTAGCAGGGTTATTGGTGTTTTTTGACGGTTTTTCACTGTTTTTAAGCGTTTTAGCAGGGTTATTGGTGTTTTTTGACGGTTTTTCACTGTTTTAAGCGTTTTAGCAGGGTTATTGGTGTTTCTTGACGGTTTTTCACTGTTTTTAAGCGTTTTAGCAGGGTTATTGGTGTTTTTTGACGTTTTTTCACTGTTTTTAAGCGTTGTAGCAGGGTTATTGGTGTTTTTTGACGGTTTTTCACTGTTTTTAAGCGTTTTAGCAGGGTTATTGGTGTTTTTTGACGGTTTTTCACTGTTTTTAAGCGTTTTAGCTGGGTTATTGGTGTTTTTTGACGGTTTTTCACTGTTTTTAAGCGTTTCAGCAGGGTTATTGGTGTTTTTTGACGGTTTTTCACTGTTTTTAAGCGTTTTAGCAGGGTTATTGGTGTTTTTTGACGGTTTTTCACTGTTTTTAAGCGTTTTAGCAGGGTTATTGGTGTTTTTTGACGGTTTTTCACTGTTTTTGGGCGTTTTAGCAGAGTTATTGGTGTTTTTTGACGGTTTTTCACTGTTTTTAAGCGTTTTAGCAGGGTTATTGGTGTTTTTTGACGGTTTTTCACTGTTTTTAAGCGTTTTAGCAGGGTTATTGGTGTTTTTTGACGGTTTTTCACTGTTTTTGAGCGTTTAAGCAGGGTTATTGGTGTTTTTTGACGGTTTTTCACTGTTTTTAAGCGTTTTAGCAGGGTTATTGGTGTTTTTTGACGGTTTTTCACTGTTTTTAAGCGTTTTAGCAGAGTCATTGGTGTTTTTTGACGGTTTTTCACTGTTTTTAAGCGTTTTAGCAGGGTTATTGGTGTTTTTTGACGGTTTTTCACTGTTTTTAAGCGTTTTAGCAGGGTTATTGGTGTTTTTTGACGGTTTTTCACTGTTTTTAAGCGTTTTAGCAGGGTTATTGGTGTTTTTTGGCGGTTTTTCACTGTTTTTAAGCGTTTTAGCTGGGTTATTAGTGTTTTTTGACGGTTTTTCACTGTTTTTAAGCGTTTTAGCTGGGTTATTGGTGTTTTTTGGCGGTTTTTCACTATTTTTAAGCGTTTTAGCAGGGTTATTGGTGTTTTTTGACGGTTTTTCACTGTTTTCAAGCGTTTTAGCAGGGTTATTGGTGTTTTTTGGCGGTTTTTCACTGTTTTTAAGCGTTTTAGCAGGGTTATTGGTGTTTTTTGACGGTTTTTCAATGTTTTTAAGCGTTTTAGCAGGGTTATTGGTGTTTTTTGACGGTTTTTCACTGTTTTTAAGCGTTTTAGCAGGGTTATTGGTGTTTTTTGACGGGTTTTCACTGTTTTTAAGCGTTTTAGCAGGGTTATTGGTGTTTTTTGACGGTTTTTCACTGTTTTTAAGCGTTTTAGCAGGGTTATTGGTGTTTTGTGACGGTTTTTCACTGTTTTAAGCGTTTTAGCAGGGTTATTGGTGTTTCTTGACGGTTTTTCACTGTTTTTAAGCGTTTTAGCAGGGTTATTGGTGTTTTTTGACGTTTTTTCACTGTTTTTAAGCGTTGTAGCAGGGTTATTGGTGTTTTTTGACGGTTTTTCACTGTTTTTAAGCGTTTTAGCAGGGTTATTGGTGTTTTTTGACGGTTTTTCAATGTTTTTAAGCGTTTTAGCAGGGTTATTGGTGTTTTTTGACGGTTTTTCACTGTTTTTAAGCGTTTCAGCAGGGTTATTGGTGTTTTTTGACGGTTTTTCACTGTTTTTAGGCGTTTTAGCAGGGTTATTGGTGTTTTTTGACGGTTTTTCACTGTTTTTAAGCGTTTTAGCAGGGTTATTGGTGTTTTTTGACGGTTTTTCACTGTTTTTGGGCGTTTTAGCAGAGTTATTGGTGTTTTTTGACGGTTTTTCACTGTTTTTAAGCGTTTTAGCAGGGTTACTGGTGTTTTTTGACGGTTTTTCACTGTTTTTAAGCGTTTTAGCAGGGTTATTGGTGTTTTTTGACGGTTTTTAACTGTTTTTAAGCGTTTTAGCTGGGTTATTGGTGTTTTTTGGCGTTTTTTCACTGTTTTTAAGCGTTTTAGCAGAGTTATTGGTGTTTTTTGACGGTTTTTCACTGTTTTTAAGCGTTTTAGCAGGGTTATTGGTGTTTTTTGGCGGTTTTTCACTGTTTTTAAGCGTTTTAGCAGGGTTATTGGTGTTTTTTGACGGTTTTTCAATGTTTTTAAGCGTTTTAGCAGGGTTATTGGTGTTTTTTGACGGTTTTTCACTGTTTTTAAGCGTTTTAGCAGGGTTATTGGTGTTTTTTGACGGGTTTTCACTGTTTTTAAGCGTTTTAGCAGGGTTATTGGTGTTTTTTGACGGTTTTTCACTGTTTTTAAGCGTTTTAGCAGGGTTATTGGTGTTTTTTGACGGTTTTTCACTGTTTTAAGCGTTTTAGCAGGGTTATTGGTGTTTCTTGACGGTTTTTCACTGTTTTTAAGCGTTTTAGCAGGGTTATTGGTGTTTTTTGACGTTTTTTCACTGTTTTTAAGCGTTGTAGCAGGGTTATTGGTGTTTTTTGACGGTTTTTCACTGTTTTTAAGCGTTTTAGCAGGGTTATTGGTGTTTTTTGACGGTTTTTCACTGTTTTTAAGCGTTTTAGCTGGGTTATTGGTGTTTTTTGACGGTTTTTCACTGTTTTTAAGCGTTTCAGCAGGGTTATTGGTGTTTTTTGACGGTTTTTCACTGTTTTTAAGCGTTTTAGCAGGGTTATTGGTGTTTTTTGACGGTTTTTCACTGTTTTTAAGCGTTTTAGCAGGGTTATTGGTGTTTTTTGACGGTTTTTCACTGTTTTTGGGCGTTTTAGCAGAGTTATTGGTGTTTTTTGACGGTTTTTCACTGTTTTTAAGCGTTTTAGCAGGGTTACTGGTGTTTTTTGACGGTTTTTCACTGTTTTTAAGCGTTTTAGCAGGGTTATTGGTGTTTTTTGACGGTTTTTAACTGTTTTTAAGCGTTTTAGAAGAGTTATTGGTGTTTTTTGACCGTTTTTCACTGTTTTTAAGCGTTTTAGCAGGGTTATTGGTGTTTTTTGACGGTTTTTCACTGTTTTTGAGCGTTTTACCAGAGTTATTGGTGTTTTTTGACGGTTTTTCACTGTTTTTAGGCGTTTTAGCAGGGTTATTGGTGTTTTTTGACGGTTTTTCACTGTTTTTAAGCGTTTTAGCAGTGTTATTGGTGTTTTTCGACGGTTTTTCAATGTTTTTAAGCGTTTTAGCAGAGTTATTGGTGTTTTTTGACGGTTTTTCACTGTTTTTAAGCGTTTCAGCAGGGTTATTGGTGTTTTTTGACGGATTTTCACTGTTTTTAAACGTTTTAGCAGGGTTATTGGTGTTTTTTGACGGTTTTTCACTGTTTTTAAGCGTTTTAGCAGGTTTATTGGTGTTTTTTGACGTTTTTTCACTGTTTTTAAGCGTTGTAGCAGGGTTATTGGTGTTTTTTGACGGTTTTTCACTGTTTTTAAGCGTTTTAGCAGGGTTATTGGTGTTTTTTGACGGTTTTTCACTGTTTTTAAGCGTTTTAGCTGGGTTATTGGTGTTTTTTGACGGTTTTTCACTGTTTTTAAGCGTTTCAGCAGGGTTATTGGTGTTTTTTGACGGTTTTTCACTGTTTTTAAGCGTTTTAGCAGGGTTATTGGTGTTTTTTGACGGTTTTTCACTGTTTTTGGGCGTTTTAGCAGAGTTATTGGTGTTTTTTGACGGTTTTTCACTGTTTTTAAGCGTTTTAGCAGGGTTACTGGTGTTTTTTGACGGTTTTTCACTGTTTTTAAGCGTTTTAGCAGGGTTATTGGTGTTTTTTGACGGTTTTTAACTGTTTTTAAGCGTTTTAGCAGAGTTATTGGTATTTTTTGACCGTTTTTCACTGTTTTTAAGCGTTTTAGCAGGGTTATTGGTGTTTTTTGACGGTTTTTCCCTGTTTTTGAGCGTTTTACCAGAATTATTGGTGTTTTTTGACGGTTTTTCACTGTTTTTAGGCGTTTTAGCAGGGTTATTGGTGTTTTTTGACGGTTTTTCACTGTTTTTAAGCGTTTTAGCAGTGTTATTGGTGTTTTTCGACGGTTTTTCAATGTTTTTAGGCGTTTTAGCAGAGTTATTGGTGTTTTTTGACGGTTTTTCACTGTTTTTAAGCGTTTCAGCAGGGTTATTGGTGTTTTTTAACGGATTTTCACTGTTTTTAAGCGTTTTAGCAGGGTTATTGGTGTTTTTTGACGGTTTTTCACTGTTTTTAAGCGTTTTAGCAGGTTTATTGGTGTTTTTTGACGGTTTTTCACTGTTTTTAAGCGTTCTAGCAGGGTTATTGATGTTTCTTGACGGTTTTTCACTGTTTTTAAGCGTTTTAGCAGGGTTATTGGTGTTTTTTGACGATTTTTCACTGTTTTTAAGCGTTTTAACAGGGTTATTGGTGATTTTTGACGGTTTTTCACTGTTTTTAAGCGTTTTAGCAGGGTTATTGGTGTTTTTTGACGGTTTTTCACTGTTTTAAGCGTTTTAGCAGGGTTATTGGTGTTTCTTGACGGTTTTTCACTGTTTTTAAGCGTTTTAGCAGGGTTATTGGTGTTTTTTGACGGTTTTTCACTGTTTTAAGCGTTTTAGCAGGGTTATTGGTGTTTCTTGACGGTTTTTCACTGTTTTTAAGCGTTTTAGCAGGGTTATTGGTGTTTTTTGACGTTTTTTCACTGTTTTTAAGCGTTGTAGCAGGGTTATTGGTGTTTTTTGACGGTTTTTCACTGTTTTTGAGCGTTTTAGCAGGGTTATTGGTGTTTTTTGACGGTTTTTCACTGTTTTTAAGCGTTTTAGCTGGGTTATTGGTGTTTTTTGACGGTTTTTCACTGTTTTTAAGCGTTTCAGCAGGGTTATTGGTGTTTTTTGACGGTTTTTCACTGTTTTTAAGCGTTTTAGCAGGGTTATTGGTGTTTTTTGACGGTTTTTCACTGTTTTTAAGCGTTTTAGCAGGGTTATTGGTGTTTTTTGACGGTTTTTCACTGTTTTTGGGCGTTTTAGCAGAGTTATTGGTGTTTTTGACGGTTTTTCACTGTTTTTAAGTGTTTTAGCAGGGTTACTGGTGTTTTTTGACGGTTTTTCACTGTTTTTAAGCGTTTTAGCAGGGTTATTGGTGTTTTTTGACGGTTTTTCACTGTTTTTAAGCGTTTCAGCAGGGTTATTGGTGTTTTTTGACGGTTTTTCACTGTTTTTAAGCGTTTCAGCAGGGTTATTGGTGTTTTTTGACGGTTTTTCACTGTTTTTAAGCGTTTTAGCAGGGTTATTGGTGTTTTTTGACGGTTTTTCAATGTTTTTAAGCGTTTTAGCAGGGTTATTGGTGTTTTTTGACGGTTTTTCACTGTTTTTAAGCGATTTAGCAGGGTTATTGGTGTTTTTTGACGGTTTTTCACTGTTTTTAAGCGTTTTAGCAGGGTTATTGGTGTTTTTTGACGGTTTTTCACTGTTTTTGAGCGTTTAAGCAGGGTTATTATTGTTTTTTGACGGTTTTTCACTGTTCTTAAGCGTTTTAGCAGGGTTATTGGTGTTTTTTGACGGTTTTTCACTGTTTTTAAGCGTTTTAGCAGGGTCATTGGTGTTTTTTGACGGTTTTTCACTGTTTTTAAGCGTTTTAGCAGGGTTATTGGTGTTTTTTGACGGTTTTTCACTGTTTTTAAGCGTTTTAGCAGGGTTATTGGTGTTTTTTGACGGTTTTTCACTGTTTTTAAGCGTTTTAGCAGGGTTATTGGTGTTTTTTGACGGTTTTTCACTGTTTTTAAGCGTTTTAGCTGGGTTATTAGTGTTTTTTGACGGTTTTTCACTGTTTTTAAGCGTTTTAGCTGGGTTATTGGTGTTTTTTGGCGGTTTTTCACTATTTTTAAGCGTTTTAGCAGGGTTATTGGTGTTTTTTGACGGTTTTTCACTGTTTTTAAGCGTTTTAGCAGGGTTATTGGTGTTTTTTGGCGGTTTTTCACTGTTTCTAAGCGTTTTAGCAGGGTTATTGGTGTTTTTTGACGGTTTTTCAATGTTTTTAAGCGTTTTAGCAGGGTTATTGGTGTTTTTTGACGGTTTTTCACTGTTTTTAAGCGTTTTAGCAGGGTTATTGGTGTTTTTTGACGGTTTTTCACTGTTTTTAAGCGTTTTAGCAGGGTTACTGGTGTTTTTTGACGGTTTTTCACTGTTTTTAAGCGTTTTAGCAGGGTTATTGGTGTTTTTTGACGGTTTTTAACTGTTTTTAAGCGTTTTAGCTGGGTTATTGGTGTTTTTTGGCGTTTTTTCACTGTTTTTAAGCGTTTTAGCAGAGTTATTGGTGTTTTTTGACGGTTTTTCACTGTTTTTAAGCGTTTTAGCAGGGTTATTGGTGTTTTTTGGCGGTTTTTCACTGTTTTTAAGCGTTTTAGCAGGGTTATTGGTGTTTTTTGACGGTTTTTCAATGTTTTTAAGCGTTTTAGCAGGGTTATTGGTGTTTTTTGACGGTTTTTCACTGTTTTTAAGCGTTTTAGCAGGGTTATTGGTGTTTTTTGACGGGTTTTCACTGTTTTTAAGCGTTTTAGCAGGGTTATTGGTGTTTTTTGACGGTTTTTCACTGTTTTTAAGCGTTTTAGCAGGGTTATTGGTGTTTTTTGACGGTTTTTCACTGTTTTAAGCGTTTTAGCAGGGTTATTGGTGTTTCTTGACGGTTTTTCACTGTTTTTAAGCGTTTTAGCAGGGTTATTGGTGTTTTTTGACGTTTTTTCACTGTTTTTAAGCGTTGTAGCAGGGTTATTGGTGTTTTTTGACGGTTTTTCACTGTTTTTAAGCGTTTTAGCAGGGTTATTGGTGTTTTTTGACGGTTTTTCACTGTTTTTAAGCGTTTTAGCTGGGTTATTGGTGTTTTTTGACGGTTTTTCACTGTTTTTAAGCGTTTCAGCAGGGTTATTGGTGTTTTTTGACGGTTTTTCACTGTTTTTAAGCGTTTTAGCAGGGTTATTGGTGTTTTTTGACGGTTTTTCACTGTTTTTAAGCGTTTTAGCAGGGTTATTGGTGTTTTTTGACGGTTTTTCACTGTTTTTGGGCGTTTTAGCAGAGTTATTGGTGTTTTTTGACGGTTTTTCACTGTTTTTAAGCGTTTTAGCAGGGTTACTGGTGTTTTTTGACGGTTTTTCACTGTTTTTAAGCGTTTTAGCAGGGTTATTGGTGTTTTTTGACGGTTTTTAACTGTTTTTAAGCGTTTTAGCAGAGTTATTGGTGTTTTTTGACCGTTTTTCACTGTTTTTAAGCGTTTTAGCAGTGTTATTGGTGTTTTTCGACGGTTTTTCAATGTTTTTAAGCGTTTTAGCAGGGTTATTGGTGTTTTTTGACGGTTTTTCACTGTTTTTGAGCGTTTTACCAGAGTTATTGGTGTTTTTTGACGGTTTTTCACTGTTTTTAGGCGTTTTAGCAGGGTTATTGGTGTTTTTTGACGGTTTTTCACTGTTTTTAAGCGTTTTAGCAGTGTTATTGGTGTTTTTCGACGGTTTTTCAATGTTTTTAAGCGTTTTAGCAGAGTTATTGGTGTTTTTTGACGGTTTTTCACTGTTTTTAAGCGTTTCAGCAGGGTTATTGGTGTTTTTTGACGGATTTTCACTGTTTTTAAGCGTTTTAGCAGGGTTATTGGTGTTTTTTGACGGTTTTTCACTGTTTTTAAGCGTTTTAGCAGGTTTATTGGTGTTTTTTGACGTTTTTTCACTGTTTTTAAGCGTTGTAGCAGGGTTATTGGTGTTTTTTGACGGTTTTTCACTGTTTTTAAGCGTTTTAGCAGGGTTATTGGTGTTTTTTGACGGTTTTTCACTGTTTTTAAGCGTTTTAGCTGGGTTATTGGTGTTTTTTGACGGTTTTTCACTGTTTTTAAGCGTTTCAGCAGGGTTATTGGTGTTTTTTGACGGTTTTTCACTGTTTTTAAGCGTTTTAGCAGGGTTATTGGTGTTTTTTGACGGTTTTTCACTGTTTTTAAGCGTTTTAGCAGGGTTATTGGTGTTTTTTGACGGTTTTTCACTGTTTTTGGGCGTTTTAGCAGAGTTATTGGTGTTTTTTGACGGTTTTTCACTGTTTTTAAGCGTTTTAGCAGGGTTACTGGTGTTTTTTGACGGTTTTTCACTGTTTTTAAGCGTTTTAGCAGGGTTATTGGTGTTTTTTGACGGTTTTTAACTGTTTTTAAGCGTTTTAGCAGAGTTATTGGTATTTTTTGACCGTTTTTCACTGTTTTTAAGCGTTTTAGCAGGGTTATTGGTGTTTTTTGACGGTTTTTCCCTGTTTTTGAGCGTTTTACCAGAGTTATTGGTGTTTTTTGACGGTTTTTCACTGTTTTTAGGCGTTTTAGCAGGGTTATTGGTGTTTTTTGACGGTTTTTCACTGTTTTTAAGCGTTTTAGCAGTGTTATTGGTGTTTTTCGACGGTTTTTCAATGTTTTTAGGCGTTTTAGCAGAGTTATTGGTGTTTTTTGACGGTTTTTCACTGTTTTTAAGCGTTTCAGCAGGGTTATTGGTGTTTTTTAACGGATTTTCAC
>NW_027556688.1:0-33615 GCF_964204865.1 Styela clava
CACTGTTTTTAAGCGTTTTAGCAGGGTTATTGGTGTTTTTTGACGGTTTTTCACTGTTTTTAAGCGTTTTAGCAGGGTTATTGGTGTTTTTTGACGGTTTTTCACTGTTTTTAAGCGTTTTAGCAGGGTTATTGGTGTTTTTTGACGGTTTTTCACTGTTTTTAAGCGTTTTAGCAGGGTTATTGGTGTTTTTTGACGGTTTTTCACTGTTTTTAAGCGTTTTAGCAGGGTTATTGGTGTTTTTTGACGGTTTTTCACTGTTTTTAAGCGTTTTAGCAGGGTTATTGGTGTTTTTTGACGGTTTTTCACTGTTTTTAAGCGTTTTAGCAGGGTTATTGGTGTTTTTTGACGGTTTTTCACTGTTTTTAAGCGTTTTAGCAGGGTTATTGGTGTTTTTTGACGGTTTTTCACTGTTTTTAAGCGTTTTAGCAGGGTTATTGGTGTTTTTTGACGGTTTTTCACTGTTTTTAAGCGTTTTAGCAGGGTTATTGGTGTTTTTTGACGGTTTTTCACTGTTTTTAAGCGTTTTAGCAGGGTTATTGGTGTTTTTTGACGGTTTTTCACTGTTTTTAAGCGTTTTAGCAGGGTTATTGGTGTTTTTTGACGGTTTTTCACTGTTTTTAAGCGTTTTAGCAGGGTTATTGGTGTTTTTTGACGGTTTTTCACTGTTTTTAAGCGTTTTAGCAGGGTTATTGGTGTTTTTTGACGGTTTTTCACTGTTTTTAAGCGTTTTAGCAGGGTTATTGGTGTTTTTTGACGGTTTTTCACTGTTTTTAAGCGTTTTAGCAGGGTTATTGGTGTTTTTTGACGGTTTTTCACTGTTTTTAAGCGTTTTAGCAGGGTTATTGGTGTTTTTTGACGGTTTTTCACTGTTTTTAAGCGTTTTAGCAGGGTTATTGGTGTTTTTTGACGGTTTTTCACTGTTTTTAAGCGTTTTAGCAGGGTTATTGGTGTTTTTTGACGGTTTTTCACTGTTTTTAAGCGTTTTAGCAGGGTTATTGGTGTTTTTTGACGGTTTTTCACTGTTTTTAAGCGTTTTAGCAGGGTTATTGGTGTTTTTTGACGGTTTTTCACTGTTTTTAAGCGTTTTAGCAGGGTTATTGGTGTTTTTTGACGGTTTTTCACTGTTTTTAAGCGTTTTAGCAGGGTTATTGGTGTTTTTTGACGGTTTTTCACTGTTTTTAAGCGTTTTAGCAGGGTTATTGGTGTTTTTTGACGGTTTTTCACTGTTTTTAAGCGTTTTAGCAGGGTTATTGGTGTTTTTTGACGGTTTTTCACTGTTTTTAAGCGTTTTAGCAGGGTTATTGGTGTTTTTTGACGGTTTTTCACTGTTTTTAAGCGTTTTAGCAGGGTTATTGGTGTTTTTTGACGGTTTTTCACTGTTTTTAAGCGTTTTAGCAGGGTTATTGGTGTTTTTTGACGGTTTTTCACTGTTTTTAAGCGTTTTAGCAGGGTTATTGGTGTTTTTTGACGGTTTTTCACTGTTTTTAAGCGTTTTAGCAGGGTTATTGGTGTTTTTTGACGGTTTTTCACTGTTTTTAAGCGTTTTAGCAGGGTGATTGGTGTTTTTTGACGGTTTTTCACTGTTTTTAAGCGTTTTAGCAGGGTTATTGGTGTTTTTTGACGGTTTTTCACTGTTTTTAAGCGTTTTAGCAGGGTTATTGGTGTTTTTTGACGGTTTTTCACTGTTTTTAAGCGTTTTAGCAGGGTTATTGGTGTTTTTTGACGGTTTTTCACTGTTTTTAAGCGTTTTAGCAGGGTTATTGGTGTTTTTTGACGGTTTTTCACTGTTTTTAAGCGTTTTAGCAGGGTTATTGGTGTTTTTTGACGGTTTTTCACTGTTTTTAAGCGTTTTAGCAGGGTTATTGGTGTTTTTTGACGGTTTTTCACTGTTTTTAAGCGTTTTAGCAGGGTTATTGGTGTTTTTTGACGGTTTTTCACTGTTTTTAAGCGTTTTAGCAGGGTTATTGGTGTTTTTTGACGGTTTTTCACTGTTTTTAAGCGTTTTAGCAGGGTTATTGGTGTTTTTTGACGGTTTTTCACTGTTTTTAAGCGTTTTAGCAGGGTTATTGGTGTTTTTTGACGGTTTTTCACTGTTTTTAAGCGTTTTAGCAGGGTTATTGGTGTTTTTTGACGGTTTTTCACTGTTTTTAAGCGTTTTAGCAGGGTTATTGGTGTTTTTTGACGGTTTTTCACTGTTTTTAAGCGTTTTAGCAGGGTTATTGGTGTTTTTTGACGGTTTTTCACTGTTTTTAAGCGTTTTAGCAGGGTTATTGGTGTTTTTTGACGGTTTTTCACTGTTTTTAAGCGTTTTAGCAGGGTTATTGGTGTTTTTTGACGGTTTTTCACTGTTTTTAAGCGTTTTAGCAGGGTTATTGGTGTTTTTTGACGGTTTTTCACTGTTTTTAAGCGTTTTAGCAGGGTTATTGGTGTTTTTTGACGGTTTTTCACTGTTTTTAAGCGTTTTAGCAGGGTTATTGGTGTTTTTTGACGGTTTTTCACTGTTTTTAAGCGTTTTAGCAGGGTTATTGGTGTTTTTTGACGGTTTTTCACTGTTTTTAAGCGTTTTAGCAGGGTTATTGGTGTTTTTTGACGGTTTTTCACTGTTTTTAAGCGTTTTAGCAGGGTTATTGGTGTTTTTTGACGGTTTTTCACTGTTTTTAAGCGTTTTAGCAGGGTTATTGGTGTTTTTTGACGGTTTTTCACTGTTTTTAAGCGTTTTAGCAGGGTTATTGGTGTTTTTTGACGGTTTTTCACTGTTTTTAAGCGTTTTAGCAGGGTTATTGGTGTTTTTTGACGGTTTTTCACTGTTTTTAAGCGTTTTAGCAGGGTTATTGGTGTTTTTTGACGGTTTTTCACTGTTTTTAAGCGTTTTAGCAGGGTTATTGGTGTTTTTTGACGGTTTTTCACTGTTTTTAAGCGTTTTAGCAGGGTTATTGGTGTTTTTTGACGGTTTTTCACTGTTTTTAAGCGTTTTAGCAGGGTTATTGGTGTTTTTTGACGGTTTTTCACTGTTTTTAAGCGTTTTAGCAGGGTTATTGGTGTTTTTTGACGGTTTTTCACTGTTTTTAAGCGTTTTAGCAGGGTTATTGGTGTTTTTTGACGGTTTTTCACTGTTTTTAAGCGTTTTAGCAGGGTTATTGGTGTTTTTTGACGGTTTTTCACTGTTTTTAAGCGTTTTAGCAGGGTTATTGGTGTTTTTTGACGGTTTTTCACTGTTTTTAAGCGTTTTAGCAGGGTTATTGGTGTTTTTTGACGGTTTTTCACTGTTTTTAAGCGTTTTAGCAGGGTTATTGGTGTTTTTTGACGGTTTTTCACTGTTTTTAAGCGTTTTAGCAGGGTTATTGGTGTTTTTTGACGGTTTTTCACTGTTTTTAAGCGTTTTAGCAGGGTTATTGGTGTTTTTTGACGGTTTTTCACTGTTTTTAAGCGTTTTAGCAGGGTTATTGGTGTTTTTTGACGGTTTTTCACTGTTTTTAAGCGTTTTAGCAGGGTTATTGGTGTTTTTTGACGGTTTTTCACTGTTTTTAAGCGTTTTAGCAGGGTTATTGGTGTTTTTTGACGGTTTTTCACTGTTTTTAAGCGTTTTAGCAGGGTTATTGGTGTTTTTTGACGGTTTTTCACTGTTTTTAAGCGTTTTAGCAGGGTTATTGGTGTTTTTTGACGGTTTTTCACTGTTTTTAAGCGTTTTAGCAGGGTTATTGGTGTTTTTTGACGGTTTTTCACTGTTTTTAAGCGTTTTAGCAGGGTTATTGGTGTTTTTTGACGGTTTTTCACTGTTTTTAAGCGTTTTAGCAGGGTTATTGGTGTTTTTTGACGGTTTTTCACTGTTTTTAAGCGTTTTAGCAGGGTTATTGGTGTTTTTTGACGGTTTTTCACTGTTTTTAAGCGTTTTAGCAGGGTTATTGGTGTTTTTTGACGGTTTTTCACTGTTTTTAAGCGTTTTAGCAGGGTTATTGGTGTTTTTTGACGGTTTTTCACTGTTTTTAAGGTTTTTCACTGTTTTTAAGCGTTTTAGCAGGGTTATTGGTGTTTTTTGACGGTTTTTCACTGTTTTTAAGCGTTTTAGCAGGGTTATTGGTGTTTTTTGACGGTTTTTCACTGTTTTTAAGCGTTTTAGCAGGGTTATTGGTGTTTTTTGACGGTTTTTCACTGTTTTTAAGCGTTTTAGCAGGGTTATTGGTGTTTTTTGACGGTTTTTCACTGTTTTTAAGCGTTTTAGCAGGGTTATTGGTGTTTTTTGACGGTTTTTCACTGTTTTTAAGCGTTTTAGCAGGGTTATTGGTGTTTTTTGACGGTTTTTCACTGTTTTTAAGCGTTTTAGCAGGGTTATTGGTGTTTTTTGACGGTTTTTCACTGTTTTTAAGCGTTTTAGCAGGGTTATTGGTGTTTTTTGACGGTTTTTCACTGTTTTTAAGCGTTTTAGCAGGGTTATTGGTGTTTTTTGACGGTTTTTCACTGTTTTTAAGCGTTTTAGCAGGGTTATTGGTGTTTTTTGACGGTTTTTCACTGTTTTTAAGCGTTTTAGCAGGGTTATTGGTGTTTTTTGACGGTTTTTCACTGTTTTTAAGCGTTTTAGCAGGGTTATTGGTGTTTTTTGACGGTTTTTCACTGTTTTTAAGCGTTTTAGCAGGGTTATTGGTGTTTTTTGACGGTTTTTCACTGTTTTTAAGCGTTTTAGCAGGGTTATTGGTGTTTTTTGACGGTTTTTCACTGTTTTTAAGCGTTTTAGCAGGGTTATTGGTGTTTTTTGACGGTTTTTCACTGTTTTTAAGCGTTTTAGCAGGGTTATTGGTGTTTTTTGACGGTTTTTCACTGTTTTTAAGCGTTTTAGCAGGGTTATTGGTGTTTTTTGACGGTTTTTCACTGTTTTTAAGCGTTTTAGCAGGGTTATTGGTGTTTTTTGACGGTTTTTCACTGTTTTTAAGCGTTTTAGCAGGGTTATTGGTGTTTTTTGACGGTTTTTCACTGTTTTTAAGCGTTTTAGCAGGGTTATTGGTGTTTTTTGACGGTTTTTCACTGTTTTTAAGCGTTTTAGCAGGGTTATTGGTGTTTTTTGACGGTTTTTCACTGTTTTTAAGCGTTTTAGCAGGGTTGGTGTTTTTTGACGGTTTTTCACTGTTTTTAAGCGTTTTAGCAGGGTTATTGGTGTTTTTTGACGGTTTTTCACTGTTTTTAAGCGTTTTAGCAGGGTTATTGGTGTTTTTTGACGGTTTTTCACTGTTTTTAAGCGTTTTAGCAGGGTTATTGGTGTTTTTTGACGGTTTTTCACTGTTTTTAAGCGTTTTAGCAGGGTTATTGGTGTTTTTTGACGGTTTTTCACTGTTTTTAAGCGTTTTAGCAGGGTTATTGGTGTTTTTTGACGGTTTTTCACTGTTTTTAAGCGTTTTAGCAGGGTTATTGGTGTTTTTTGACGGTTTTTCACTGTTTTTAAGCGTTTTAGCAGGGTTATTGGTGTTTTTTGACGGTTTTTCACTGTTTTTAAGCGTTTTAGCAGGGTTATTGGTGTTTTTTGACGGTTTTTCACTGTTTTTAAGCGTTTTAGCAGGGTTATTGGTGTTTTTTGACGGTTTTTCACTGTTTTTAAGCGTTTTAGCAGGGTTATTGGTGTTTTTTGACGGTTTTTCACTGTTTTTAAGCGTTTTAGCAGGGTTATTGGTGTTTTTTGACGGTTTTTCACTGTTTTTAAGCGTTTTAGCAGGGTTATTGGTGTTTTTTGACGGTTTTTCACTGTTTTTAAGCGTTTTAGCAGGGTTATTGGTGTTTTTTGACGGTTTTTCACTGTTTTTAAGCGTTTTAGCAGGGTTATTGGTGTTTTTTGACGGTTTTTCACTGTTTTTAAGCGTTTTAGCAGGGTTATTGGTGTTTTTTGACGGTTTTTCACTGTTTTTAAGCGTTTTAGCAGGGTTATTGGTGTTTTTTGACGGTTTTTCACTGTTTTTAAGCGTTTTAGCAGGGTTATTGGTGTTTTTTGACGGTTTTTCACTGTTTTTAAGCGTTTTAGCAGGGTTATTGGTGTTTTTTGACGGTTTTTCACTGTTTTTAAGCGTTTTAGCAGGGTTATTGGTGTTTTTTGACGGTTTTTCACTGTTTTTAAGCGTTTTAGCAGGGTTATTGGTGTTTTTTGACGGTTTTTCACTGTTTTTAAGCGTTTTAGCAGGGTTATTGGTGTTTTTTGACGGTTTTTCACTGTTTTTAAGCGTTTTAGCAGGGTTATTGGTGTTTTTTGACGGTTTTTCACTGTTTTTAAGCGTTTTAGCAGGGTTATTGGTGTTTTTTGACGGTTTTTCACTGTTTTTAAGCGTTTTAGCAGGGTTATTGGTGTTTTTTGACGGTTTTTCACTGTTTTTAAGCGTTTTAGCAGGGTTATTGGTGTTTTTTGACGGTTTTTCACTGTTTTTAAGCGTTTTAGCAGGGTTATTGGTGTTTTTTGACGGTTTTTCACTGTTTTTAAGCGTTTTAGCAGGGTTATTGGTGTTTTTTGACGGTTTTTCACTGTTTTTAAGCGTTTTAGCAGGGTTATTGGTGTTTTTTGACGGTTTTTCACTGTTTTTAAGCGTTTTAGCAGGGTTATTGGTGTTTTTTGACGGTTTTTCACTGTTTTTAAGCGTTTTAGCAGGGTTATTGGTGTTTTTTGACGGTTTTTCACTGTTTTTAAGCGTTTTAGCAGGGTTATTGGTGTTTTTTGACGGTTTTTCACTGTTTTTAAGCGTTTTAGCAGGGTTATTGGTGTTTTTTGACGGTTTTTCACTGTTTTTAAGCGTTTTAGCAGGGTTATTGGTGTTTTTTGACGGTTTTTCACTGTTTTTAAGCGTTTTAGCAGGGTTATTGGTGTTTTTTGACGGTTTTTCACTGTTTTTAAGCGTTTTAGCAGGGTTATTGGTGTTTTTTGACGGTTTTTCACTGTTTTTAAGCGTTTTAGCAGGGTTATTGGTGTTTTTTGACGGTTTTTCACTGTTTTTAAGCGTTTTAGCAGGGTTATTGGTGTTTTTTGACGGTTTTTCACTGTTTTTAAGCGTTTTAGCAGGGTTATTGGTGTTTTTTGACGGTTTTTCACTGTTTTTAAGCGTTTTAGCAGGGTTATTGGTGTTTTTTGACGGTTTTTCACTGTTTTTAAGCGTTTTAGCAGGGTTATTGGTGTTTTTTGACGGTTTTTCACTGTTTTTAAGCGTTTTAGCAGGGTTATTGGTGTTTTTTGACGGTTTTTCACTGTTTTTAAGCGTTTTAGCAGGGTTATTGGTGTTTTTTGACGGTTTTTCACTGTTTTTAAGCGTTTTAGCAGGGTTATTGGTGTTTTTTGACGGTTTTTCACTGTTTTTAAGCGTTTTAGCAGGGTTATTGGTGTTTTTTGACGGTTTTTCACTGTTTTTAAGCGTTTTAGCAGGGTTATTGGTGTTTTTTGACGGTTTTTCACTGTTTTTAAGCGTTTTAGCAGGGTTATTGGTGTTTTTTGACGGTTTTTCACTGTTTTTAAGCGTTTTAGCAGGGTTATTGGTGTTTTTTGACGGTTTTTCACTGTTTTTAAGCGTTTTAGCAGGGTTATTGGTGTTTTTTGACGGTTTTTCACTGTTTTTAAGCGTTTTAGCAGGGTTATTGGTGTTTTTTGACGGTTTTTCACTGTTTTTAAGCGTTTTAGCAGGGTTATTGGTGTTTTTTGACGGTTTTTCACTGTTTTTAAGCGTTTTAGCAGGGTTATTGGTGTTTTTTGACGGTTTTTCACTGTTTTTAAGCGTTTTAGCAGGGTTATTGGTGTTTTTTGACGGTTTTTCACTGTTTTTAAGCGTTTTAGCAGGGTTATTGGTGTTTTTTGACGGTTTTTCACTGTTTTTAAGCGTTTTAGCAGGGTTATTGGTGTTTTTTGACGGTTTTTCACTGTTTTTAAGCGTTTTAGCAGGGTTATTTGGTGTTTTTTGACGGTTTTTCACTGTTTTTAAGCGTTTTAGCAGGGTTATTGGTGTTTTTTGACGGTTTTTCACTGTTTTTAAGCGTTTTAGCAGGGTTATTGGTGTTTTTTGACGGTTTTTCACTGTTTTTAAGCGTTTTAGCAGGGTTATTGGTGTTTTTTGACGGTTTTTCACTGTTTTTAAGCGTTTTGGCAGGGTTATTGGTGTTTTTTGACGGTTTTTCACTGTTTTTAAGCGTTTTAGCAGGGTTATTGGTGTTTTTTGACGGTTTTTCACTGTTTTTAAGCGTTTTGGCAGGGTTATTGGTGTTTTTTGACGGTTTTTCACTGTTTTTAAGCGTTTTGGCAGGGTTATTGGTGTTTTTTGACGGTTTTTCATTGTTTTTAAGCGTTTTAGCAGGGTTATTGGTGTTTTTTGACGGTTTTTCACTGTTTTTAAGCGTTTTAGCAGGGTTATTGGTGTTTTTTGACGGTTTTTCACTGTTTTTAAGCGTTTTAGCAGGGTTATTGGTGTTTTTTGACGGTTTTTCACTGTTTTTAAGCGTTTTAGCAGGGTTATTGGTGTTTTTTGACGGTTTTTCACTGTTTTTAAGCGTTTTAGCAGGGTTATTGGTGTTTTTTGACGGTTTTTCACTGTTTTTAAGCGTTTTAGCAGTGTTATTGGTGTTTTTTGACGGTTTTTCACTGTTTTTAAGCGTTTTAGCAGGGTTATTGGTGTTTTTTGACGGTTTTTCACTGTTTTTAAGCGTTTTAGCAGGGTTATTGGTGTGTTTTGACGGTTTTTCACTGTTTTTAAGCGTTTTAGCAGGGTTATTGGTGTTTTTTGACGGTTTTTCACTGTTTTTAAGCGTTTTAGCAGGGTATTGGTGTTTTTTGACGGTTTTTCACTGTTTTTAAGCGTTTTAGCAGGGTTATTGGTGTTTTTTGACGATTTTTCACTGTTTTTAAGCGTTTTAGCAGGGTTATTGGTGTTTTTTGACGGTTTTTCACTGTTTTTAAGCGTTTTAGCAGGGATATTGGTGTTTTTTGACGGTTTTTCACTGTTTTTAAGCGTTTTAGCAGGGTTATTGGTGTTTTTTGACGGTTTTTCACTGTTTTTAAGCGTTTTAGCAGGGTTATTGGTGTTTTTTGACGGTTTTTCACTGTTTTTAAGCGTTTTAGCAGGGTTATTGGTGTTTTTTGACGGTTTTTCACTGTTTTTAAGCGTTTTAGCAGTGTTATTGGTGTTTTTTGACGGTTTTTCACTGTTTTTAAGCGTTTTAGCAGGGTTATTGGTGTTTTTTGACGGTTTTTCACTGTTTTTAAGCGTTTTAGCAGGGTTATTGGTGTGTTTTGACGGTTTTTCACTGTTTTTAAGCGTTTTAGCAGGGTTATTGGTGTTTTTTGAGGGTTTTTCACTGTTTTTAAGCGTTTTAGCAGGGTTATTGGTGTTTTTTGACGGTTTTTCACTGTTTTTAAGCGTTTTAGCAGGGTTATTGGTGTTTTTTGACGGTTTTTCACTGTTTTTAAGCGTTTTAGCAGGGTTATTGGTGTTTTTTGACGGTTTTTCACTGTTTTTAAGCGTTTTAGAAAGGATATTGGTGTTTTTTGACGGTTTTTCACTGTTTTTAAGCGTTTTAGCAGGGTTATTGGTGTTTTTTGACGGTTTTTCACTGTTTTTAAGCGTTTTAGCAGGGTTATTGGTTTTTTTTGACGGTTTTTCACTGTTTTTAAGCGTTTTAGCAGGGTTATTGGTGTTTTTTGACGGTTTTTCATTGTTTTTAAGCGTTTTAGCAGGGTTATTGGTGTTTTTTGATTGTTTTTCACTGTTTTTAAGCGTTTTAGCAGGGTTATTGGTGTTTTTTGACGGTTTTTCACTGTTTTTAAGCGTTTTAGCAGGGTTATTGGTGTTTTTTGACGGTTTTTCACTGTTTTTAAGCGTTTTAGCAGGGTTATTGGTGTTTTTTGGCGGTTTTTCACTGTTTTTAAGCGTTTTAGCAGGGTTATTGGTGTTTTTTGACGGTTTTTCACTGTTTTTAAGCGTTTTAGCAGGGTTATTGGTGTTTTTTGACGGTTTTTCACTGTTTTTAAGCGTTTTAGCAGGGATATTGGTGTTTTTTGACGGTTTTTCACTGTTTTTAAGCGTTTTAGCAGGGTTATTGGTGTTTTTTGACGGTTTTTCACTGTTTTTAAGCGTTTTAGCAGGGTTATTGGTGTTTTTTGACGGTTTTTCACTGTTTTCAAGCGTTTTAGCAGGGTTATTGGTGTTTTTTGACGGGTTTTCACTGTTTTTAAGCGTTTTGGCAGGGTTATTGGTGTTTTTTGACGGTTTTTCACTGTTTTTAAGCGTTTTAGCAGTGTTATTGGTGTTTTTTGACGGTTTTTCACTGTTTTTAAGCGTTTTAGCAGGGTTATTGGTGTTTTTTGACGGTTTTTCACTGTTTTTAAGCGTTTTAGCAGGGTTATTGGTGTTTTTTGACGGTTTTTCACTGTTTTTAAGCGTTTTAGCAGGGTTATTGGTGTTTTTTGACGGGTTTTCACTGTTTTTAAGCGTTTTGGCAGGGTTATTGGTGTTTTTTGACGGTTTTTCACTGTTTTTAAGCGTTTTAGCAGTGTTATTGGTGTTTTTTGACGGTTTTTCACTGTTTTTAAGCGTTTTAGCAGGGTTATTGGTGTTTTTCGACGGTTTTTCACTGTTTTTAAGCGTTTTAGCAGGGTTATTGGTGTTTTTTGACTGTTTTTCACTGTTTTTAAGCGTTTTAGCAGGGTTATTGGTGTTTTTTGACGGTTTTTCACTGTTTTTAAGCGTTTTAGCAGTGTTATTGGTGTTTTTTGACGGTTTTTCATTGTTTTTAAGCGTTTTGGCAGGGTTATTGGTGTTTTTTGACGGTTTTTCACTGTTTTTAAGCGTTTTCGCAGGGTTATTGGTGTTTTTTGACGGTTTTTCACTGTTTTTAGGCGTTTTAGCAGGGTTATTGGTGTTTTTTGACGGGTTTTCACTGTTTTTAAGCGTTTTGGCAGGGTTATTGGTGTTTTTTGACGGTTTTTCACTGTTTTTAAGCGTTTTGGCAGGGTTATTGGTGTTTTTTGACGGTTTTTCATTGTTTTTAAGCGTTTTAGCAGGGTTATTGGTGTTTTTTGACGGTTTTTCACTGTTTTTAAGCGTTTTAGCAGGGTTATTGGTGTTTTTTGACGGTTTTTCACTGTTTTTAGGCGTTTTAGCAGGGTTATTGGTGTTTTTTGACGGTTTTTCACTGTTTTAAGCGTTTTAGCAGGGTTATTGGTGTTTTTTGACGGGTTTTTCACTGTTTTTAAGCGTTTTAGCAGGGTTATTGGTGTTTTTTGACGGTTTTTCACTGTTTTTAAGCGTTTTAGCAGTGTTATTGGTGTTTTTTGACGGTTTTTCACTGTTTTTAAGCGTTTTAGCAGGGTTATTGGTGTTTTTTGACGGTTTTTCACTGTTTTTAAGCGTTTTAGCAGGGTTATTGGTGTGTTTTGACGGTTTTTCACTGTTTTTAAGCGTATTAGCAGGGTTATTGGTGTTTTTTGACGGTTTTTCACTGTTTTTAAGCGTTTTAGCAGGGTTATTGGTGTTTTTTGACGGTTTTTCACTGTTTTTAAGCGTTTTAGCAGGGTTATTGGTGTTTTTTGACGGTTTTTCACTGTTTTTAAGCGTTTTAGCAGGGTTATTGGTGTTTTTTGACGGTTTTTCACTGTTTTTAAGCGTTTTAGCAGGGTTATTGGTGTTTTTTGACGGTTTTTCACTGTTTTTAAGCGTTTTAGCAGGGTTATTGGTGTTTTTTGACGGTTTTTCACTGTTTTTAAGCGTTTTAGCAGGGTTATTGGTGTTTTTTGACGGTTTTTCACTGTTTTTAAGCGTTTTAGCAGGGTTATTGGTGTTTTTTGACGGTTTTTCACTGTTTTTAAGCGTTTTAGCAGGGTTATTGGTGTTTTTTGACGGTTTTTCACTGTTTTTAAGCGTTTTAGCAGGGTTATTGGTGTTTTTTGACGGTTTTTCACTGTTTTTAAGCGTTTTAGCAGGGTTATTGGTGTTTTTTGACGGTTTTTCACTGTTTTTAAGCGTTTTAGCAGGGTTATTGGTGTTTTTTGACGGTTTTTCACTGTTTTTAAGCGTTTTAGCAGGGTTATTGGTGTTTTTTGACGGTTTTTCACTGTTTTTAAGCGTTTTAGCAGGGTTATTGGTGTTTTTTGACGGTTTTTCACTGTTTTTAAGCGTTTTAGCAGGGTTATTGGTGTTTTTTGACGGTTTTTCACTGTTTTTAAGCGTTTTAGCAGGGTTATTGGTGTTTGTTTTTTGACGGTTTTTCACTGTTTTTAAGCGTTTTAGCAGGGTTATTGGTGTTTTTTGACGGTTTTTCACTGTTTTTAAGCGTTTTAGCAGGGTTATTGGTGTTTTTTGACGGTTTTTCACTGTTTTTAAGCGTTTTAGCAGGGTTATTGGTGTTTTTTGACGGTTTTTCACTGTTTTTAAGCGTTTTAGCAGGGTTATTGGTGTTTTTTGACGGTTTTTCACTGTTTTTAAGCGTTTTAGCAGGGTTATTGGTGTTTTTTGACGGTTTTTCACTGTTTTTAAGCGTTTTAGCAGGGTTATTGGTGTTTTTTG
Organism: Styela clava; assembly: GCF_964204865.1. Classification (NCBI taxonomy): domain Eukaryota; kingdom Metazoa; phylum Chordata; class Ascidiacea; order Stolidobranchia; family Styelidae; genus Styela; species Styela clava. Next base: position 12,507 of record NW_027556688.1, read on the forward strand.
ACGGTTTTTCACTGTTTTTAAGCGTTTTAGCAGGGTTATTGGTGTTTTTTGACGGTTTTTCACTGTTTTTAAGCGTTTTAGCAGGGTTATTGGTGTTTTTTGACGGTTTTTCACTGTTTTTAAGCGTTTTAGCAGGGTTATTGGTGTTTTTTGACGGTTTTTCACTGTTTTTAAGCGTTTTAGCAGGGTTATTGGTGTTTTTTGACGGTTTTTCACTGTTTTTAAGCGTTTTAGCAGGGTTATTGGTGTTTTTTGACGGTTTTTCACTGTTTTTAAGCGTTTTAGCAGGGTTATTGGTGTTTTTTGACGGTTTTTCACTGTTTTTAAGCGTTTTAGCAGGGTTATTGGTGTTTTTTGACGGTTTTTCACTGTTTTTAAGCGTTTTAGCAGGGTTATTGGTGTTTTTTGACGGTTTTTCACTGTTTTTAAGCGTTTTAGCAGGGTTATTGGTGTTTTTTGACGGTTTTTCACTGTTTTTAAGCGTTTTAGCAGGGTTATTGGTGTTTTTTGACGGTTTTTCACTGTTTTTAAGCGTTTTAGCAGGGTTATTGGTGTTTTTTGACGGTTTTTCACTGTTTTTAAGCGTTTTAGCAGGGTTATTGGTGTTTTTTGACGGTTTTTCACTGTTTTTAAGCGTTTTAGCAGGGTTATTGGTGTTTTTTGACGGTTTTTCACTGTTTTTAAGCGTTTTAGCAGGGTTATTGGTGTTTTTTGACGGTTTTTCACTGTTTTTAAGCGTTTTAGCAGGGTTATTGGTGTTTTTTGACGGTTTTTCACTGTTTTTAAGCGTTTTAGCAGGGTTATTGGTGTTTTTTGACGGTTTTTCACTGTTTTTAAGCGTTTTAGCAGGGTTATTGGTGTTTTTTGACGGTTTTTCACTGTTTTTAAGCGTTTTAGCAGGGTTATTGGTGTTTTTTGACGGTTTTTCACTGTTTTTAAGCGTTTTAGCAGGGTTATTGGTGTTTTTTGACGGTTTTTCACTGTTTTTAAGCGTTTTAGCAGGGTTATTGGTGTTTTTTGACGGTTTTTCACTGTTTTTAAGCGTTTTAGCAGGGTTATTGGTGTTTTTTGACGGTTTTTCACTGTTTTTAAGCGTTTTAGCAGGGTTATTGGTGTTTTTTGACGGTTTTTCACTGTTTTTAAGCGTTTTAGCAGGGTTATTGGTGTTTTTTGACGGTTTTTCACTGTTTTTAAGCGTTTTAGCAGGGTTATTGGTGTTTTTTGACGGTTTTTCACTGTTTTTAAGCGTTTTAGCAGGGTTATTGGTGTTTTTTGACGGTTTTTCACTGTTTTTAAGCGTTTTAGCAGGGTTATTGGTGTTTTTTGACGGTTTTTCACTGTTTTTAAGCGTTTTAGCAGGGTTATTGGTGTTTTTTGACGGTTTTTCACTGTTTTTAAGCGTTTTAGCAGGGTTATTGGTGTTTTTTGACGGTTTTTCACTGTTTTTAAGCGTTTTAGCAGGGTTATTGGTGTTTTTTGACGGTTTTTCACTGTTTTTAAGCGTTTTAGCAGGGTTATTGGTGTTTTTTGACGGTTTTTCACTGTTTTTAAGCGTTTTAGCAGGGTTATTGGTGTTTTTTGACGGTTTTTCACTGTTTTTAAGCGTTTTAGCAGGGTTATTGGTGTTTTTTGACGGTTTTTCACTGTTTTTAAGCGTTTTAGCAGGGTTATTGGTGTTTTTTGACGGTTTTTCACTGTTTTTAAGCGTTTTAGCAGGGTTATTGGTGTTTTTTGACGGTTTTTCACTGTTTTTAAGCGTTTTAGCAGGGTTATTGGTGTTTTTTGACGGTTTTTCACTGTTTTTAAGCGTTTTAGCAGGGTTATTGGTGTTTTTTGACGGTTTTTCACTGTTTTTAAGCGTTTTAGCAGGGTTATTGGTGTTTTTTGACGGTTTTTCACTGTTTTTAAGCGTTTTAGCAGGGTTATTGGTGTTTTTTGACGGTTTTTCACTGTTTTTAAGCGTTTTAGCAGGGTTATTGGTGTTTTTTGACGGTTTTTCACTGTTTTTAAGCGTTTTAGCAGGGTTATTGGTGTTTTTTGACGGTTTTTCACTGTTTTTAAGCGTTTTAGCAGGGTTATTGGTGTTTTTTGACGGTTTTTCACTGTTTTTAAGCGTTTTAGCAGGGTTATTGGTGTTTTTTGACGGTTTTTCACTGTTTTTAAGCGTTTTAGCAGGGTTATTGGTGTTTTTTGACGGTTTTTCACTGTTTTTAAGCGTTTTAGCAGGGTTATTGGTGTTTTTTGACGGTTTTTCACTGTTTTTAAGCGTTTTAGCAGGGTTATTGGTGTTTTTTGACGGTTTTTCACTGTTTTTAAGCGTTTTAGCAGGGTTATTGGTGTTTTTTGACGGTTTTTCACTGTTTTTAAGCGTTTTAGCAGGGTTATTGGTGTTTTTTGACGGTTTTTCACTGTTTTTAAGCGTTTTAGCAGGGTTATTGGTGTTTTTTGACGGTTTTTCACTGTTTTTAAGCGTTTTAGCAGGGTTATTGGTGTTTTTTGACGGTTTTTCACTGTTTTTAAGCGTTTTAGCAGGGTTATTGGTGTTTTTTGACGGTTTTTCACTGTTTTTAAGCGTTTTAGCAGGGTTATTGGTGTTTTTTGACGGTTTTTCACTGTTTTTAAGCGTTTTAGCAGGGTTATTGGTGTTTTTTGACGGTTTTTCACTGTTTTTAAGCGTTTTAGCAGGGTTATTGGTGTTTTTTGACGGTTTTTCACTGTTTTTAAGCGTTTTAGCAGGGTTATTGGTGTTTTTTGACGGTTTTTCACTGTTTTTAAGCGTTTTAGCAGGGTTATTGGTGTTTTTTCACGGTTTTTCACTGTTTTTAAGCGTTTTAGCAGGGTTATTGGTGTTTTTTGACGGTTTTTCACTGTTTTTAAGCGTTTTAGCAGGGTTATTGGTGTTTTTTGACGGTTTTTCACTGTTTTTAAGCGTTTTAGCAGGGTTATTGGTGTTTTTTGACGGTTTTTCACTGTTTTTAAGCGTTTTAGCAGGGTTATTGGTGTTTTTTGACGGTTTTTCACTGTTTTTAAGCGTTTTAGCAGGGTTATTGGTGTTTTTTGACGGTTTTTCACTGTTTTTAAGCGTTTTAGCAGGGTTATTGGTGTTTTTTGACGGTTTTTCACTGTTTTTAAGCGTTTTAGCAGGGTTATTGGTGTTTTTTGACGGTTTTTCACTGTTTTTAAGCGTTTTAGCAGGGTTATTGGTGTTTTTTGACGGTTTTTCACTGTTTTTAAGCGTTTTAGCAGGGTTATTGGTGTTTTTTGACGGTTTTTCACTGTTTTTAAGCGTTTTAGCAGGGTTATTGGTGTTTTTTGACGGTTTTTCACTGTTTTTAAGCGTTTTAGCAGGGTTATTGGTGTTTTTTGACGGTTTTTCACTGTTTTTAAGCGTTTTAGCAGGGTTATTGGTGTTTTTTGACGGTTTTTCACTGTTTTTAAGCGTTTTAGCAGGGTTATTGGTGTTTTTTGACGGTTTTTCACTGTTTTTAAGCGTTTTAGCAGGGTTATTGGTGTTTTTTGACGGTTTTTCACTGTTTTTAAGCGTTTTAGCAGGGTTATTGGTGTTTTTTGACGGTTTTTCACTGTTTTTAAGCGTTTTAGCAGGGTTATTGGTGTTTTTTGACGGTTTTTCACTGTTTTTAAGCGTTTTAGCAGGGTTATTGGTGTTTTTTGACGGTTTTTCACTGTTTTTAAGCGTTTTAGCAGGGTTATTGGTGTTTTTTGACGGTTTTTCACTGTTTTTAAGCGTTTTAGCAGGGTTATTGGTGTTTTTTGACGGTTTTTCACTGTTTTTAAGCGTTTTAGCAGGGTTATTGGTGTTTTTTGACGGTTTTTCACTGTTTTTAAGCGTTTTAGCAGGGTTATTGGTGTTTTTTGACGGTTTTTCACTGTTTTTAAGCGTTTTAGCAGGGTTATTGGTGTTTTTTGACGGTTTTTCACTGTTTTTAAGCGTTTTAGCAGGGTTATTGGTGTTTTTTGACGGTTTTTCACTGTTTTTAAGCGTTTTAGCAGGGTTATTGGTGTTTTTTGACGGTTTTTCACTGTTTTTAAGCGTTTTAGCAGGGTTATTGGTGTTTTTTGACGGTTTTTCACTGTTTTTAAGCGTTTTAGCAGGGTTATTGGTGTTTTTTGACGGTTTTTCACTGTTTTTAAGCGTTTTAGCAGGGTTATTGGTGTTTTTTGACGGTTTTTCACTGTTTTTAAGCGTTTTAGCAGGGTTATTGGTGTTTTTTGACGGTTTTTCACTGTTTTTAAGCGTTTTAGCAGGGTTATTGGTGTTTTTTGACGGTTTTTCACTGTTTTTAAGCGTTTTAGCAGGGTTATTGGTGTTTTTTGACGGTTTTTCACTGTTTTTAAGCGTTTTAGCAGGGTTATTGGTGTTTTTTGACGGTTTTTCACTGTTTTTAAGCGTTTTAGCAGGGTTATTGGTGTTTTTTGACGGTTTTTCACTGTTTTTAAGCGTTTTAGCAGGGTTATTGGTGTTTTTTGACGGTTTTTCACTGTTTTTAAGCGTTTTAGCAGGGTTATTGGTGTTTTTTGACGGTTTTTCACTGTTTTTAAGCGTTTTAGCAGGGTTATTGGTGTTTTTTGACGGTTTTTCACTGTTTTTAAGCGTTTTAGCAGGGTTATTGGTGTTTTTTGACGGTTTTTCACTGTTTTTAAGCGTTTTAGCAGGGTTATTGGTGTTTTTTGACGGTTTTTCACTGTTTTTAAGCGTTTTAGCAGGGTTATTGGTGTTTTTTGACGGTTTTTCACTGTTTTTAAGCGTTTTAGCAGGGTTATTGGTGTTTTTTGACGGTTTTTCACTGTTTTTAAGCGTTTTAGCAGGGTTATTGGTGTTTTTTGACGGTTTTTCACTGTTTTTAAGCGTTTTAGCAGGGTTATTGGTGTTTTTTGACGGTTTTTCACTGTTTTTAAGCGTTTTAGCAGGGTTATTGGTGTTTTTTGACGGTTTTTCACTGTTTTTAAGCGTTTTAGCAGGGTTATTGGTGTTTTTTGACGGTTTTTCACTGTTTTTAAGCGTTTTAGCAGGGTTATTGGTGTTTTTTGACGGTTTTTCACTGTTTTTAAGCGTTTTAGCAGGGTTATTGGTGTTTTTTGACGGTTTTTCACTGTTTTTAAGCGTTTTAGCAGGGTTATTGGTGTTTTTTGACGGTTTTTCACTGTTTTTAAGCGTTTTAGCAGGGTTATTGGTGTTTTTTGACGGTTTTTCACTGTTTTTAAGCGTTTTAGCAGGGTTATTGGTGTTTTTTGACGGTTTTTCACTGTTTTTAAGCGTTTTAGCAGGGTTATTGGTGTTTTTTGACGGTTTTTCACTGTTTTTAAGCGTTTTAGCAGGGTTATTGGTGTTTTTTGACGGTTTTTCACTGTTTTTAAGCGTTTTAGCAGGGTTATTGGTGTTTTTTGACGGTTTTTCACTGTTTTTAAGCGTTTTAGCAGGGTTATTGGTGTTTTTTGACGGTTTTTCACTGTTTTTAAGCGTTTTAGCAGGGTTATTGGTGTTTTTTGACGGTTTTTCACTGTTTTTAAGCGTTTTAGCAGGGTTATTGGTGTTTTTTGACGGTTTTTCACTGTTTTTAAGCGTTTTAGCAGGGTTATTGGTGTTTTTTGACGGTTTTTCACTGTTTTTAAGCGTTTTAGCAGGGTTATTGGTGTTTTTTGACGGTTTTTCACTGTTTTTAAGCGTTTTAGCAGGGTTATTGGTGTTTTTTGACGGTTTTTCACTGTTTTTAAGCGTTTTAGCAGGGTTATTGGTGTTTTTTGACGGTTTTTCACTGTTTTTAAGCGTTTTAGCAGGGTTATTGGTGTTTTTTGACGGTTTTTCACTGTTTTTAAGAGTTTTAGCAGGGTTATTGGTGTTTTTTGACGGTTTTTCACTGTTTTTAAGCGTTTTAGCAGGGTTATTGGTGTTTTTTGACGGTTTTTCACTGTTTTTAAGCGTTTTAGCAGGGTTATTGGTGTTTTTTGACGGTTTTTCACTGTTTTTAAGCGTTTTAGCAGGGTTATTGGTGTTTTTTGACGGTTTTTCACTGTTTTTAAGCGTTTTAGCAGGGTTATTGGTGTTTTTTGACGGTTTTTCACTGTTTTTAAGCGTTTTAGCAGGGTTATTGGTGTTTTTTGACGGTTTTTCACTGTTTTTAAGCGTTTTAGCAGGGTTATTGGTGTTTTTTGACGGTTTTTCACTGTTTTTAAGCGTTTTAGCAGGGTTATTGGTGTTTTTTGACGGTTTTTCACTGTTTTTAAGCGTTTTAGCAGGGTTATTGGTGTTTTTTGACGGTTTTTCACTGTTTTTAAGCGTTTTAGCAGGGTTATTGGTGTTTTTTGACGGTTTTTCACTGTTTTTAAGCGTTTTAGCAGGGTTATTGGTGTTTTTTGACGGTTTTTCACTGTTTTTAAGCGTTTTAGCAGGGTTATTGGTGTTTTTTGACGGTTTTTCACTGTTTTTAAGCGTTTTAGCAGGGTTATTGGTGTTTTTTGACGGTTTTTCACTGTTTTTAAGCGTTTTAGCAGGGTTATTGGTGTTTTTTGACGGTTTTTCACTGTTTTTAAGCGTTTTAGCAGGGTTATTGGTGTTTTTTGACGGTTTTTCACTGTTTTTAAGCGTTTTAGCAGGGTTATTGGTGTTTTTTGACGGTTTTTCACTGTTTTTAAGCGTTTTAGCAGGGTTATTGGTGTTTTTTGACGGTTTTTCACTGTTTTTAAGCGTTTTAGCAGGGTTATTGGTGTTTTTTGACGGTTTTTCACTGTTTTTAAGCGTTTTAGCAGGGTTATTGGTGTTTTTTGACGGTTTTTCACTGTTTTTAAGCGTTTTAGCAGGGTTATTGGTGTTTTTTGACGGTTTTTCACTGTTTTTAAGCGTTTTAGCAGGGTTATTGGTGTTTTTTGACGGTTTTTCACTGTTTTTAAGCGTTTTAGCAGGGTTATTGGTGTTTTTTGACGGTTTTTCACTGTTTTTAAGCGTTTTAGCAGGGTTATTGGTGTTTTTTGACGGTTTTTCACTGTTTTTAAGCGTTTTAGCAGGGTTATTGGTGTTTTTTGACGGTTTTTCACTGTTTTTAAGCGTTTTAGCAGGGTTATTGGTGTTTTTTGACGGTTTTTCACTGTTTTTAAGCGTTTTAGCAGGGTTATTGGTGTTTTTTGACGGTTTTTCACTGTTTTTAAGCGTTTTAGCAGGGTTATTGGTGTTTTTTGACGGTTTTTCACTGTTTTTAAGCGTTTTAGCAGGGTTATTGGTGTTTTTTGACGGTTTTTCACTGTTTTTAAGCGTTTTAGCAGGGTTATTGGTGTTTTTTGACGGTTTTTCACTGTTTTTAAGCGTTTTAGCAGGGTTATTGGTGTTTTTTGACGGTTTTTCACTGTTTTTAAGCGTTTTAGCAGGGTTATTGGTGTTTTTTGACGGTTTTTCACTGTTTTTAAGCGTTTTAGCAGGGTTATTGGTGTTTTTTGACGGTTTTTCACTGTTTTTAAGCGTTTTAGCAGGGTTATTGGTGTTTTTTGACGGTTTTTCACTGTTTTTAAGCGTTTTAGCAGGGTTATTGGTGTTTTTTGACGGTTTTTCACTGTTTTTAAGCGTTTTAGCAGGGTTATTGGTGTTTTTTGACGGTTTTTCACTGTTTTTAAGCGTTTTAGCAGGGTTATTGGTGTTTTTTGACGGTTTTTCACTGTTTTTAAGCGTTTTAGCAGGGTTATTGGTGTTTTTTGACGGTTTTTCACTGTTTTTAAGCGTTTTAGCAGGGTTATTGGTGTTTTTTGACGGTTTTTCACTTGTTTTTAAGCGTTTTAGCAGGGTTATTGGTGTTTTTTGACGGTTTTTCACTGTTTTTAAGCGTTTTAGCAGGGTTATTGGTGTTTTTTGACGGTTTTTCACTGTTTTTAAGCGTTTTAGCAGGGTTATTGGTGTTTTTTGACGGTTTTTCACTGTTTTTAAGCGTTTTAGCAGGGTTATTGGTGTTTTTTGACGGTTTTTCACTGTTTTTAAGCGTTTTAGCAGGGTTATTGGTGTTTTTTGACGGTTTTTCACTGTTTTTAAGCGTTTTAGCAGGGTTATTGGTGTTTTTTGACGGTTTTTCACTGTTTTTAAGCGTTTTAGCAGGGTTATTGGTGTTTTTTGACGGTTTTTCACTGTTTTTAAGCGTTTTAGCAGGGTTATTGGTGTTTTTTGACGGTTTTTCACTGTTTTTAAGCGTTTTAGCAGGGTTATTGGTGTTTTTTGACGGTTTTTCACTGTTTTTAAGCGTTTTAGCAGGGTTATTGGTGTTTTTGACGGTTTTTCACTGTTTTTAAGCGTTTTAGCAGGGTTATTGGTGTTTTTTGACGGTTTTTCACTGTTTTTAAGCGTTTTAGCAGGGTTATTGGTGTTTTTTGACGGTTTTTCACTGTTTTTAAGCGTTTTAGCAGGGTTATTGGTGTTTTTTGACGGTTTTTCACTGTTTTTAAGCGTTTTAGCAGGGTTATTGGTGTTTTTTGACGGTTTTTCACTGTTTTTAAGCGTTTTAGCAGGGTTATTGGTGTTTTTTGACGGTTTTTCACTGTTTTTAAGCGTTTTAGCAGGGTTATTGGTGTTTTTTGACGGTTTTTCACTGTTTTTAAGCGTTTTAGCAGGGTTATTGGTGTTTTTTGACGGTTTTTCACTGTTTTTAAGCGTTTTAGCAGGGTTATTGGTGTTTTTTGACGGTTTTTCACTGTTTTTAAGCGTTTTAGCAGGGTTATTGGTGTTTTTTGACGGTTTTTCACTGTTTTTAAGCGTTTTAGCAGGGTTATTGGTGTTTTTTGACGGTTTTTCACTGTTTTTAAGCGTTTTAGCAGGGTTATTGGTGTTTTTTGACGGTTTTTCACTGTTTTTAAGCGTTTTAGCAGGGTTATTGGTGTTTTTTGACGGTTTTTCACTGTTTTTAAGCGTTTTAGCAGGGTTATTGGTGTTTTTTGACGGTTTTTCACTGTTTTTAAGCGTTTTAGCAGGGTTATTGGTGTTTTTTGACGGTTTTTCACTGTTTTTAAGCGTTTTAGCAGGGTTATTGGTGTTTTTTGACGGTTTTTCACTGTTTTTAAGCGTTTTAGCAGGGTTATTGGTGTTTTTTGACGGTTTCTCACTGTTTTTAAGCGTTTTAGCAGGGTTATTGGTGTTTTTTGACGGTTTTTCACTGTTTTTAAGCGTTTTAGCAGGGTTATTGGTGTTTTTTGACGGTTTTTCACTGTTTTTAAGCGTTTTAGCAGGGTTATTGGTGTTTTTTGACGGTTTTTCACTGTTTTTAAGCGTTTTAGCAGGGTTATTGGTGTTTTTTGACGGTTTTTCACTGTTTTTAAGCGTTTTAGCAGGGTTATTGGTGTTTTTTGACGGTTTTTCACTGTTTTTAAGCGTTTTAGCAGGGTTATTGCTGTTTTTTGACGGTTTTTCACTGTTTTTAAGCGTTTTAGCAGGGTTATCGGTGTTTTTTGACGGTTTTTCACTGTTTTTGAGCGTTTTAGCAGGGTTATTGGTGTTTTTTGACGGTTTTTCACTGTTTTTAAGCGTTTTAGCAGGGTTATTGGTGTTTTTTGACGGTTTTTCACTGTTTTTAAGCGCTTTAGCAGGGTTATTGGTGTTTTTTGACGGTTTTTCACTGTTTTTAAGCGTTTTAGCAGGGTTATAGGTGTTTTTTGACGGTTTTTCACTGTTTTTAAGCGTTTTAGCAGGGTTATCGGTGTTTTTTGACGGTTTTTCACTGTTTTTGAGCGTTTTAGCAGGGTTATTGGTGTTTTTTGACGGTTTTTCACTGTTTTTAAGCGTTTTAGCAGGGTTATTGGTGTTTTTTGACGGTTTTTCACTGTTTTTAAGCGTTTTAGCAGGGTTATTGGTGTTTTTTGACGGTTTTTCACTGTTTTTAAGCGTTTTAGCAGGGTTATTGGTGTTTTTTGACGGTTTTTCACTGTTTTTAAGCGTTTTAGCAGGGTTATTGGTGTTTTTTGACGGTTTTTCACTGTTTTTAAGCGTTTCAGCAGGGTTATTGGTGTTTTTTGACGGTTTTTCACTGTTTTTAAGCGTTTCAGCAGGGTTATTGGTGTTTTTTGACGGTTTTTCACTGTTTTTAAGCGTTTTAGCAGGGTTATAGGTGTTTTTTGACGGTTTTTCACTGTTTTTAAGCGTTTTAGCAGGGTTATCGGTGTTTTTTGACGGTTTTTCACTGTTTTTAAGCGTTTTAGCAGGGTTATTGGTGTTTTTTGACGGTTTTTCACTGTTTTTAAGCGTTTTAGCAGGGTTATTGGTGTTTTTTGACGGTTTTTCACTGTTTTTAAGCGTTTTAGCAGGGTTATTGGTGTTTTTTGACGGTTTTTCACTGTTTTTAAGCGTTTTAGCAGGGTTATTGGTGTTTTTTGACGGTTTTTCACTGTTTTTAAGCGTTTTAGCAGGGTTATTGGTGTTTTTTGACGGTTTTTCACTGTTTTTAAGCGTTTTAGCAGGGTTATTGGTGTTTTTTGACGGTTTTTCACTGTTTTTAAGCGTTTTAGCAGGGTTATTGGTGTTTTTTGACGGTTTTTCACTGTTTTTAAGCGTTTTAGCAGGGTTATTGGTGTTTTTTGACGGTTTTTCACTGTTTTTAAGCGTTTTAGCAGGGTTATTGGTGTTTTTTGACGGTTTTTCACTGTTTTTAAGCGTTTTAGCAGGGTTATTGGTGTTTTTTGACGGTTTTTCACTGTTTTTAAGCGTTTTAGCAGGGTTATTGGTGTTTTTTGACGGTTTTTCACTGTTTTTAAGCGTTTTAGCAGGGTTATTGGTGTTTTTTGACGGTTTTTCACTGTTTTTAAGCGTTTTAGCAGGGTTATTGGTGTTTTTTGACGGTTTTTCACTGTTTTTAAGCGTTTTAGCAGGGTTATTGGTGTTTTTTGACGGTTTTTCACTGTTTTTAAGCGTTTTAGCAGGGTTATTGGTGTTTTTTGACGGTTTTTCACTGTTTTTAAGCGTTTTAGCAGGGTTATTGGTGTTTTTTGACGGTTTTTCACTGTTTTTAAGCGTTTTAGCAGGGTTATTGGTGTTTTTTGACGGTTTTTCACTGTTTTTAAGCGTTTTAGCAGGGTTATTGGTGTTTTTTGACGGTTTTTCACTGTTTTTAAGCGTTTTAGCAGGGTTATTGGTGTTTTTTGACGGTTTTTCACTGTTTTTAAGCGTTTTAGCAGGGTTATTGGTGTTTTTTGACGGTTTTTCACTGTTTTTAAGCGTTTTAGCAGGGTTATTGGTGTTTTTTGACGGTTTTTCACTGTTTTTAAGCGTTTTAGCAGGGTTATTGGTGTTTTTTGACGGTTTTTCACTGTTTTTAAGCGTTTTAGCAGGGTTATTGGTGTTTTTTGACGGTTTTTCACTGTTTTTAAGCGTTTTAGCAGGGTTATTGGTGTTTTTTGACGGTTTTTCACTGTTTTTAAGCGTTTTAGCAGGGTTATTGGTGTTTTTTGACGGTTTTTCACTGTTTTTAAGCGTTTTAGCAGGGTTATTGGTGTTTTTTGACGGTTTTTCACTGTTTTTAAGCGTTTTAGCAGGGTTATTGGTGTTTTTTGACGGTTTTTCACTGTTTTTAAGCGTTTTAGCAGGGTTATTGGTGTTTTTTGACGGTTTTTCACTGTTTTTAAGCGTTTTAGCAGGGTTATTGGTGTTTTTTGACGGTTTTTCACTGTTTTTAAGCGTTTTAGCAGGGTTATTGGTGTTTTTTGACGGTTTTTCACTGTTTTTAAGCGTTTTAGCAGGGTTATTGGTGTTTTTTGACGGTTTTTCACTGTTTTTAAGCGTTTTAGCAGGGTTATTGGTGTTTTTTGACGGTTTTTCACTGTTTTTAAGCGTTTTAGCAGGGTTATTGGTGTTTTTTGACGGTTTTTCACTGTTTTTAAGCGTTTTAGCAGGGTTATTGGTGTTTTTTGACGGTTTTTCACTGTTTTTAAGCGTTTTAGCAGGGTTATTGGTGTTTTTTGACGGTTTTTCACTGTTTTTAAGCGTTTTAGCAGGGTTATTGGTGTTTTTTGACGGTTTTTCACTGTTTTTAAGCGTTTTAGCAGGGTTATTGGTGTTTTTTGACGGTTTTTCACTGTTTTTAAGCGTTTTAGCAGGGTTATTGGTGTTTTTTGACGGTTTTTCACTGTTTTTAAGCGTTTTAGCAGGGTTATTGGTGTTTTTTGACGGTTTTTCACTGTTTTTAAGCGTTTTAGCAGGGTTATTGGTGTTTTTTGACGGTTTTTCACTGTTTTTAAGCGTTTTAGCAGGGTTATTGGTGTTTTTTGACGGTTTTTCACTGTTTTTAAGCGTTTTAGCAGGGTTATTGGTGTTTTTTGACGGTTTTTCACTGTTTTTAAGCGTTTTAGCAGGGTTATTGGTGTTTTTTGACGGTTTTTCACTGTTTTTAAGCGTTTTAGCAGGGTTATTGGTGTTTTTTGACGGTTTTTCACTGTTTTTAAGCGTTTTAGCAGGGTTATTGGTGTTTTTTGACGGTTTTTCACTGTTTTTAAGCGTTTTAGCAGGGTTATTGGTGTTTTTTGACGGTTTTTCACTGTTTTTAAGCGTTTTAGCAGGGTTATTGGTGTTTTTTGACGGTTTTTCACTGTTTTTAAGCGTTTTAGCAGGGTTATTGGTGTTTTTTGACGGTTTTTCACTGTTTTTAAGCGTTTTAGCAGGGTTATTGGTGTTTTTTGACGGTTTTTCACTGTTTTTAAGCGTTTTAGCAGGGTTATTGGTGTTTTTTGACGGTTTTTCACTGTTTTTAAGCGTTTTAGCAGGGTTATTGGTGTTTTTTGACGGTTTTTCACTGTTTTTAAGCGTTTTAGCAGGGTTATTGGTGTTTTTTGACGGTTTTTCACTGTTTTTAAGCGTTTTAGCAGGGTTATTGGTGTTTTTTGACGGTTTTTCACTGTTTTTAAGCGTTTTAGCAGGGTTATTGGTGTTTTTTGACGGTTTTTCACTGTTTTTAAGCGTTTTAGCAGGGTTATTGGTGTTTTTTGACGGTTTTTCACTGTTTTTAAGCGTTTTAGCAGGGTTATTGGTGTTTTTTGACGGTTTTTCACTGTTTTTAAGCGTTTTAGCAGGGTTATTGGTGTTTTTTGACGGTTTTTCACTGTTTTTAAGCGTTTTAGCAGGGTTATTGGTGTTTTTTGACGGTTTTTCACTGTTTTTAAGCGTTTTAGCAGGGTTATTGGTGTTTTTTGACGGTTTTTCACTGTTTTTAAGCGTTTTAGCAGGGTTATTGGTGTTTTTTGACGGTTTTTCACTGTTTTTAAGCGTTTTAGCAGGGTTATTGGTGTTTTTTGACGGTTTTTCACTGTTTTTAAGCGTTTTAGCAGGGTTATTGGTGTTTTTTGACGGTTTTTCACTGTTTTTAAGCGTTTTAGCAGGGTTATTGGTGTTTTTTGACGGTTTTTCACTGTTTTTAAGCGTTTTAGCAGGGTTATTGGTGTTTTTTGACGGTTTTTCACTGTTTTTAAGCGTTTTAGCAGGGTTATTGGTGTTTTTTGACGGTTTTTCACTGTTTTTAAGCGTTTTAGCAGGGTTATTGGTGTTTTTTGACGGTTTTTCACTGTTTTTAAGCGTTTTAGCAGGGTTATTGGTGTTTTTTGACGGTTTTTCACTGTTTTTAAGCGTTTTAGCAGGGTTATTGGTGTTTTTTGACGGTTTTTCACTGTTTTTAAGCGTTTTAGCAGGGTTATTGGTGTTTTTTGACGGTTTTTCACTGTTTTTAAGCGTTTTAGCAGGGTTATTGGTGTTTTTTGACGGTTTTTCACTGTTTTTAAGCGTTTTAGCAGGGTTATTGGTGTTTTTTGACGGTTTTTCACTGTTTTTAAGCGTTTTAGCAGGGTTATTGGTGTTTTTTGACGGTTTTTCACTGTTTTTAAGCGTTTTAGCAGGGTTATTGGTGTTTTTTGACGGTTTTTCACTGTTTTTAAGCGTTTTAGCAGGGTTATTGGTGTTTTTTGACGGTTTTTCACTGTTTTTAAGCGTTTTAGCAGGGTTATTGGTGTTTTTTGACGGTTTTTCACTGTTTTTAAGCGTTTTAGCAGGGTTATTGGTGTTTTTTGACGGTTTTTCACTGTTTTTAAGCGTTTTAGCAGGGTTATTGGTGTTTTTTGACGGTTTTTCACTGTTTTTAAGCGTTTTAGGTTATTGGTGTTTTTTGACGGTTTTTCACTGTTTTTAAGCGTTTTAGCAGGGTTATTGGTGTTTTTTGACGGTTTTTCACTGTTTTTAAGCGTTTTAGCAGGGTTATTGGTGTTTTTTGACGGTTTTTCACTGTTTTTAAGCGTTTTAGCAGGGTTATTGGTGTTTTTTGACGGTTTTTCACTGTTTTTAAGCGTTTTAGCAGGGTTATTGGTGTTTTTTGACGGTTTTTCACTGTTTTTAAGCGTTTTAGCAGGGTTATTGGTGTTTTTTGACGGTTTTTCACTGTTTTTAAGCGTTTTAGCAGGGTTATTGGTGTTTTTTGACGGTTTTTCACTGTTTTTAAGCGTTTTAGCAGGGTTATTGGTGTTTTTTGACGGTTTTTCACTGTTTTTAAGCGTTTTAGCAGGGTTATTGGTGTTTTTTGACGGTTTTTCACTGTTTTTAAGCGTTTTAGCAGGGTTATTGGTGTTTTTTGACGGTTTTTCACTGTTTTTAAGCGTTTTAGCAGGGTTATTGGTGTTTTTTGACGGTTTTTCACTGTTTTTAAGCGTTTTAGCAGGGTTATTGGTGTTTTTTGACGGTTTTTCACTGTTTTTAAGCGTTTTAGCAGGGTTATTGGTGTTTTTTGACGGTTTTTCACTGTTTTTAAGCGTTTTAGCAGGGTTATTGGTGTTTTTTGACGGTTTTTCACTGTTTTTAAGCGTTTTAGCAGGGTTATTGGTGTTTTTTGACGGTTTTTCACTGTTTTTAAGCGTTTTAGCAGGGTTATTGGTGTTTTTTGACGGTTTTTCACTGTTTTTAAGCGTTTTAGCAGGGTTATTGGTGTTTTTTGACGGTTTTTCACTGTTTTTAAGCGTTTTAGCAGGGTTATTGGTGTTTTTTGACGGTTTTTCACTGTTTTTAAATGTTTTAGCAGGGTTATTGGTGTTTTTTGACGGTTTTTCACTGTTTTTAAGCGTTTTAGCAGGGTTATTGGTGTTTTTTGACGGTTTTTCACTGTTTTTAAGCGTTTTAGCAGGGTTATTGGTGTTTTTTGACGGTTTTTCACTGTTTTTAAGCGTTTTAGCAGGGTTATTGGTGTTTTTTGACGGTTTTTCACTGTTTTTAAGCGTTTTAGCAGGGTTATTGGTGTTTTTTGACGGTTTTTCACTGTTTTTAAGCGTTTTAGCAGGGTTATTGGTGTTTTTTGACGGTTTTTCACTGTTTTTAAGCGTTTTAGCAGGGTTATTGGTGTTTTTTGACGGTTTTTCACTGTTTTTAAGCGTTTTAGCAGGGTTATTGGTGTTTTTTGACGGTTTTTCACTGTTTTTAAGCGTTTTAGCAGGGTTATTGGTGTTTTTTGACGGTTTTTCACTGTTTTTAAGCGTTTTAGCAGGGTTATTGGTGTTTTTTGACGGTTTTTCACTGTTTTTAAGCGTTTTAGCAGGGTTATTGGTGTTTTTTGACGGTTTTTCACTGTTTTTAAGCGTTTTAGCAGGGTTATTGGTGTTTTTTGACGGTTTTTCACTGTTTTTAAGCGTTTTAGCAGGGTTATTGGTGTTTTTTGACGGTTTTTCACTGTTTTTAAGCGTTTTAGCAGGGTTATTGGTGTTTTTTGACGGTTTTTCACTGTTTTTAAGCGTTTTAGCAGGGTTATTGGTGTTTTTTGACGGTTTTTCACTGTTTTTAAGCGTTTTAGCAGGGTTATTGGTGTTTTTTGACGGTTTTTCACTGTTTTTAAGCGTTTTAGCAGGGTTATTGGTGTTTTTTGACGGTTTTTCACTGTTTTTAAGCGTTTTAGCAGGGTTATTGGTGTTTTTTGACGGTTTTTCACTGTTTTTAAGCGTTTTAGCAGGGTTATTGGTGTTTTTTGACGGTTTTTCACTGTTTTTAAGCGTTTTAGCAGGGTTATTGGTGTTTTTTGACGGTTTTTCACTGTTTTTAAGCGTTTTAGCAGGGTTATTGGTGTTTTTTGACGGTTTTTCACTGTTTTTAAGCGTTTTAGCAGGGTTATTGGTGTTTTTTGACGGTTTTTCACTGTTTTTAAGCGTTTTAGCAGGGTTATTGGTGTTTTTTGACGGTTTTTCACTGTTTTTAAGCGTTTTAGCAGGGTTATTGGTGTTTTTTGACGGTTTTTCACTGTTTTTAAGCGTTTTAGCAGGGTTATTGGTGTTTTTTGACGGTTTTTCACTGTTTTTAAGCGTTTTAGCAGGGTTATTGGTGTTTTTTGACGGTTTTTCACTGTTTTTAAGCGTTTTAGCAGGGTTATTGGTGTTTTTTGACGGTTTTTCACTGTTTTTAAGCGTTTTAGCAGGGTTATTGGTGTTTTTTGACGGTTTTTCACTGTTTTTAAGCGTTTTAGCAGGGTTATTGGTGTTTTTTGACGGTTTTTCACTGTTTTTAAGCGTTTTAGCAGGGTTATTGGTGTTTTTTGACGGTTTTTCACTGTTTTTAAGCGTTTTAGCAGGGTTATTGGTGTTTTTTGACGGTTTTTCACTGTTTTTAAGCGTTTTAGCAGGGTTATTGGTGTTTTTTGACGGTTTTTCACTGTTTTTAAGCGTTTTAGCAGGGTTATTGGTGTTTTTTGACGGTTTTTCACTGTTTTTAAGCGTTTTAGCAGGGTTATTGGTGTTTTTTGACGGTTTTTCACTGTTTTTAAGCGTTTTAGCAGGGTTATTGGTGTTTTTTGACGGTTTTTCACTGTTTTTAAGCGTTTTAGCAGGGTTATTGGTGTTTTTTGACGGTTTTTCACTGTTTTTAAGCGTTTTAGCAGGGTTATTGGTGTTTTTTGACGGTTTTTCACTGTTTTTAAGCGTTTTAGCAGGGTTATTGGTGTTTTTTGACGGTTTTTCACTGTTTTTAAGCGTTTTAGCAGGGTTATTGGTGTTTTTTGACGGTTTTTCACTGTTTTTAAGCGTTTTAGCAGGGTTATTGGTGTTTTTTGACGGTTTTTCACTGTTTTTAAGCGTTTTAGCAGGGTTATTGGTGTTTTTTGACGGTTTTTCACTGTTTTTAAGCGTTTTAGCAGGGTTATTGGTGTTTTTTGACGGTTTTTCACTGTTTTTAAGCGTTTTAGCAGGGTTATTGGTGTTTTTTGACGGTTTTTCACTGTTTTTAAGCGTTTTAGCAGGGTTATTGGTGTTTTTTGACGGTTTTTCACTGTTTTTAAGCGTTTTAGCAGGGTTATTGGTGTTTTTTGACGGTTTTTCACTGTTTTTAAGCGTTTTAGCAGGGTTATTGGTGTTTTTTGACGGTTTTTCACTGTTTTTAAGCGTTTTAGCAGGGTTATTGGTGTTTTTTGACGGTTTTTCACTGTTTTTAAGCGTTTTAGCAGGGTTATTGGTGTTTTTTGACGGTTTTTCACTGTTTTTAAGCGTTTTAGCAGGGTTATTGGTGTTTTTTGACGGTTTTTCACTGTTTTTAAGCGTTTTAGCAGGGTTATTGGTGTTTTTTGACGGTTTTTCACTGTTTTTAAGCGTTTTAGCAGGGTTATTGGTGTTTTTTGACGGTTTTTCACTGTTTTTAAGCGTTTTAGCAGGGTTATTGGTGTTTTTTGACGGTTTTTCACTGTTTTTAAGCGTTTTAGCAGGGTTATTGGTGTTTTTTGACGGTTTTTCACTGTTTTTAAGCGTTTTAGCAGGGTTATTGGTGTTTTTTGACGGTTTTTCACTGTTTTTAAGCGTTTTAGCAGGGTTATTGGTGTTTTTTGACGGTTTTTCACTGTTTTTAAGCGTTTTAGCAGGGTTATTGGTGTTTTTTGACGGTTTTTCACTGTTTTTAAGCGTTTTAGCAGGGTTATTGGTGTTTTTTGACGGTTTTTCACTGTTTTTAAGCGTTTTAGCAGGGTTATTGGTGTTTTTTGACGGTTTTTCACTGTTTTTAAGCGTTTTAGCAGGGTTATTGGTGTTTTTTGACGGTTTTTCACTGTTTTTAAGCGTTTTAGCAGGGTTATTGGTGTTTTTTGACGGTTTTTCACTGTTTTTAAGCGTTTTAGCAGGGTTATTGGTGTTTTTTGACGGTTTTTCACTGTTTTTAAGCGTTTTAGCAGGGTTATTGGTGTTTTTTGACGGTTTTTCACTGTTTTTAAGCGTTTTAGCAGGGTTATTGGTGTTTTTTGACGGTTTTTCACTGTTTTTAAGCGTTTTAGCAGGGTTATTGGTGTTTTTTGACGGTTTTTCACTGTTTTTAAGCGTTTTAGCAGGGTTATTGGTGTTTTTTGACGGTTTTTCACTGTTTTTAAGCGTTTTAGCAGGGTTATTGGTGTTTTTTGACGGTTTTTCACTGTTTTTAAGCGTTTTAGCAGGGTTATTGGTGTTTTTTGACGGTTTTTCACTGTTTTTAAGCGTTTTAGCAGGGTTATTGGTGTTTTTTGACGGTTTTTCACTGTTTTTAAGCGTTTTAGCAGGGTTATTGGTGTTTTTTGACGGTTTTTCACTGTTTTTAAGCGTTTTAGCAGGGTTATTGGTGTTTTTTGACGGTTTTTCACTGTTTTTAAGCGTTTTAGCAGGGTTATTGGTGTTTTTTGACGGTTTTTCACTGTTTTTAAGCGTTTTAGCAGGGTTATTGGTGTTTTTTGACGGTTTTTCACTGTTTTTAAGCGTTTTAGCAGGGTTATTGGTGTTTTTTGACGGTTTTTCACTGTTTTTAAGCGTTTTAGCAGGGTTATTGGTGTTTTTTGACGGTTTTTCACTGTTTTTAAGCGTTTTAGCAGGGTTATTGGTGTTTTTTGACGGTTTTTCACTGTTTTTAAGCGTTTTAGCAGGGTTATTGGTGTTTTTTGACGGTTTTTCACTGTTTTTAAGCGTTTTAGCAGGGTTATTGGTGTTTTTTGACGGTTTTTCACTGTTTTTAAGCGTTTTAGCAGGGTTATTGGTGTTTTTTGACGGTTTTTCACTGTTTTTAAGCGTTTTAGCAGGGTTATTGGTGTTTTTTGACGGTTTTTCACTGTTTTTAAGCGTTTTAGCAGGGTTATTGGTGTTTTTTGACGGTTTTTCACTGTTTTTAAGCGTTTTAGCAGGGTTATTGGTGTTTTTTGACGGTTTTTCACTGTTTTTAAGCGTTTTAGCAGGGTTATTGGTGTTTTTTGACGGTTTTTCACTGTTTTTAAGCGTTTTAGCAGGGTTATTGGTGTTTTTTGACGGTTTTTCACTGTTTTTAAGCGTTTTAGCAGGGTTATTGGTGTTTTTTGACGGTTTTTCACTGTTTTTAAGCGTTTTAGCAGGGTTATTGGTGTTTTTTGACGGTTTTTCACTGTTTTTAAGCGTTTTAGCAGGGTTATTGGTGTTTTTTGACGGTTTTTCACTGTTTTTAAGCGTTTTAGCAGGGTTATTGGTGTTTTTTGACGGTTTTTCACTGTTTTTAAGCGTTTTAGCAGGGTTATTGGTGTTTTTTGACGGTTTTTCACTGTTTTTAAGCGTTTTAGCAGGGTTATTGGTGTTTTTTGACGGTTTTTCACTGTTTTTAAGCGTTTTAGCAGGGTTATTGGTGTTTTTTGACGGTTTTTCACTGTTTTTAAGCGTTTTAGCAGGGTTATTGGTGTTTTTTGACGGTTTTTCACTGTTTTTAAGCGTTTTAGCAGGGTTATTGGTGTTTTTTGACGGTTTTTCACTGTTTTTAAGCGTTTTAGCAGGGTTATTGGTGTTTTTTGACGGTTTTTCACTGTTTTTAAGCGTTTTAGCAGGGTTATTGGTGTTTTTTGACGGTTTTTCACTGTTTTTAAGCGTTTTAGCAGGGTTATTGGTGTTTTTTGACGGTTTTTCACTGTTTTTAAGCGTTTTAGCAGGGTTATTGGTGTTTTTTGACGGTTTTTCACTGTTTTTAAGCGTTTTAGCAGGGTTATTGGTGTTTTTTGACGGTTTTTCACTGTTTTTAAGCGTTTTAGCAGGGTTATTGGTGTTTTTTGACGGTTTTTCACTGTTTTTAAGCGTTTTGGCAGGGTTATTGGTGTTTTTTGACGGTTTTTCACTGTTTTTAAGCGTTTTAGCAGGGTTATTGGTGTTTTTTGACTGTTTTTCACTGTTTTTAAGCGTTTTAGCAGGGTTATTGGTGTTTTTTGACGGTTTTTCACTGTTTTTAAGCGTTTTAGCAGGGTTATTGGTGTTTTTTGACGGTTTTTCACTGTTTTTAAGCGTTTTAGCAGGGTTATTGGTGTTTTTTGACGGTTTTTCACTGTTTTTAAGCGTTTTAGCAGGGTTATTGGTGTTTTTTGACGGTTTTTCACTGTTTTTAAGCGTTTTAGCAGGGTTATTGGTGTTTTTTGACGGTTTTTCACTGTTTTTAAGCGTTTTAGCAGGGTTATTGGTGTTTTTTGACGGTTTTTCACTGTTTTTAAGCGTTTTAGCAGGGTTATTGGTGTTTTTTGACGGTTTTTCACTGTTTTTAAGCGTTTTAGCAGGGTTATTGGTGTTTTTTGACGGTTTTTCACTGTTTTTAAGCGTTTTAGCAGGGTTATTGGTGTTTTTTGACGGTTTTTCACTGTTTTTAAGCGTTTTAGCAGGGTTATTGGTGTTTTTTGACGGTTTTTCACTGTTTTTAAGCGTTTTAGCAGGGTTATTGGTGTTTTTTGACGGTTTTTCACTGTTTTTAAGCGTTTTAGCAGGGTTATTGGTGTTTTTTGACGGTTTTTCACTGTTTTTAAGCGTTTTAGCAGGGTTATTGGTGTTTTTTGACGGTTTTTCACTGTTTTTAAGCGTTTTAGCAGGGTTATTGGTGTTTTTTGACGGTTTTTCACTGTTTTTAAGCGTTTTAGCAGGGTTATTGGTGTTTTTTGACGGTTTTTCACTGTTTTTAAGCGTTTTAGCAGGGTTATTGGTGTTTTTTGACGGTTTTTCACTGTTTTTAAGCGTTTTAGCAGGGTTATTGGTGTTTTTTGACGGTTTTTCACTGTTTTTAAGCGTTTTAGCAGGGTTATTGGTGTTTTTTGACGGTTTTTCACTGTTTTTAAGCGTTTTAGCAGGGTTATTGGTGTTTTTTGACGGTTTTTCACTGTTTTTAAGCGTTTTAGCAGGGTTATTGGTGTTTTTT
>NW_027556689.1:7500-12500 GCF_964204865.1 Styela clava
AGGTAAGGCATGTCAGAGCGAAAGACAGTAATTTCGAATGAGCCAAGAAAGAGCGGTGCGGGGCCGGTCGGAGCGCACCCTTTTCTCGGTGGCTGGCGGGCGAGAGAGTGCTGCGTCGCCGGCATCGGCGTCGAAAGAAGCCGAGCCGAAAAAAGTTAAAGTACAAACGTGCAAGCATACTAAACCTAACCCTAGGTAAGGCATGTCAGAGCGAAAGACAGTAATTTCGAATGAGCCAAGAAAGAGCGGTGCGGGGCCGGTCGGAGCGCACCCTTTTCTCGGTGGCTGGCGGGCGAGAGAGTGCTGCGTCGCCGGCATCGGCGTCGAAGAAGCCGAGCCGAAAAAAGTTAAAGTACAAACGTGCAAGCATACTAACCTAACCCTAGGTAAGGCATGTCAGAGCGAAAGACAGTAATTTCGAATGAGCCAAGAAAGAGCGGTGCGGGGCCGGTCGGAGCGCACCCTTTTCTCGGTGGCTGGCGGGCGAGAGAGTGCTGCGTCGCCGGCATCGGCGTCGAAAGAAGCCGAGCCGAAAAAAGTTAAAGTACAAACGTGCAAGCATACTAACCTAACCCTAGGTAAGGCATGTCAGAGCGAAAGACAGTAATTTCGAATGAGCCAAGAAAGAGCGGTGCGGGGCCGGTCGGAGCGCACCCTTTTCTCGGTGGCTGGCGGGCGAGAGAGTGCTGCGTCGCCGGCATCGGCGTCGAAAGAAGCCGAGCCGAAAAAAGTTAAAGTACAAACGTGCAAGCATACTAACCTAACCCTAGGTAAGGCATGTCAGAGCGAAAGACAGTAATTTCGAATGAGCCAAGAAAGAGCGGTGCGGGGCCGGTCGGAGCGCACCCTTTTCTCGGTGGCTGGCGGGCGAGAGAGTGCTGCGTCGCCGGCATCGGCGTCGAAAGAAGCCGAGCCGAAAAAAGTTAAAGTACAAACGTGCAAGCATACTAACCTAACCCTAGGTAAGGCATGTCAGAGCGAAAGACAGTAATTTCGAATGAGCCAAGAAAGAGCGGTGCGGGGCCGGTCGGAGCGCACCCTTTTCTCGGTGGCTGGCGGGCGAGAGAGTGCTGCGTCGCCGGCATCGGCGTCGAAAGAAGCCGAGCCGAAAAAAGTTAAAGTACAAACGTGCAAGCATACTAACCTAACCCTAGGTAAGGCATGTCAGAGCGAAAGACAGTAATTTCGAATGAGCCAAGAAAGAGCGGTGCGGGGCCGGTCGGAGCGCACCCTTTTCTCGGTGGCTGGCGGGCGAGAGAGTGCTGCGTCGCCGGCATCGGCGTCGAAAGAAGCCGAGCCGAAAAAAGTTAAAGTACAAACGTGCAAGCATACTAACCTAACCCTAGGTAAGGCATGTCAGAGCGAAAGACAGTAATTTCGAATGAGCCAAGAAAGAGCGGTGCGGGGCCGGTCGGAGCGCACCCTTTTCTCGGTGGCTGGCGGGCGAGAGAGTGCTGCGTCGCCGGCATCGGCGTCGAAAGAAGCCGAGCCGAAAAAAGTTAAAGTACAAACGTGCAAGCATACTAACCTAACCCTAGGTAAGGCATGTCAGAGCGAAAGACAGTAATTTCGAATGAGCCAAGAAAGAGCGGTGCGGGGCCGGTCGGAGCGCACCCTTTTCTCGGTGGCTGGCGGGCGAGAGAGTGCTGCGTCGCCGGCATCGGCGTCGAAAGAAGCCGAGCCGAAAAAAGTTAAAGTACAAACGTGCAAGCATACTAACCTAACCCTAGGTAAGGCATGTCAGAGCGAAAGACAGTAATTTCGAATGAGCCAAGAAAGAGCGGTGCGGGGCCGGTCGGAGCGCACCCTTTTCTCGGTGGCTGGCGGGCGAGAGAGTGCTGCGTCGCCGGCATCGGCGTCGAAAGAAGCCGAGCCAAAAAAAGTTAAAGTACAAACGCGATGCTAATGAGCGAGCCGTTGTCTCGACTAATATGTAGGGGGCGTTCGATCGAGCGTCTGGCTTGAGCGCTTGTCGGCCTAGCAGAACGGTCGCATTGTTATGCCCGGGTTTTAGGCACCGCTGCAGGCGGCCGGCAGAGCTCTTGTTTGTGCGAAACTGAATGGATCGAGCCCGAGAGAGGGCGAGCAAAGAAAAAACGCAAATCGCTCCGCCTGGCACTGCCGGCGAGAGCGTGGACGTCGCGGCCAGCGACTGTCGAAGCTGAGTACGGCCGCAGGCGATCGCCTCGGTCTTAAACGAATGCGACGAGCACGCGCCGGGCGGCCCAGCAAGGGCCGAGCGCAGCTGTCGCAGCTATCTGGTTGATCCTGCCAGTAGTGATATGCTTGTCTCAAAGATTAAGCCATGCAGGTGCAAGTACGAGTTCTCGTAAAGCGAAACTGCGAATGGCTCATTAAATCAGTCTTGGTTTATTTGGTCTCGTAAGCGAAGTGGATAACTGTGGTAATTCTAGAGCTAATACATGCATTAAGCGCCGACTTCGGGAGGCGCGCTTTTATCAGATCAAAACCGACCGGGTTCGTCCTGTGACGTTTGATGACTCTGGATAACCACGCGGATCGTACGGTCTCTGCACCGACGACGTATCATTCAAGTGTCTGCCCTATCAACTGTCGAAGGTACGCTACGTGCCTACCTTTGTGATAACGGGTAACGGGGAATCAGGGTTCGATTCCGGAGAGGGAGCCTGAGAAACGGCTACCACATCCAAGGAAGGCAGCAGGCGCGCAAATTACCCATTCCCGACACGGGGAGGTAGTGACGAAAAATAACAATACAGGACTCTAACGAGGCCCTGTAATTGGAATGAGTACATCCTAAAACTCTTAACGAGTATCCATTGGAGGGCAAGTCTGGTGCCAGCAGCCGCGGTAATTCCAGCTCCAACAGTGTATGCTAAAGTTGTTGCGGTTGAAAAGCTCGTAGTTGGATTTTGGGCGAGCGCCGCCGGTCCGTCGCAAGGCGTGTCACTGGTTGCGTTCGCCTCACCTTCGGTTCTCCGTCGGTGCTCTTGACTGAGTGTCGGCGGTGGCCGATAAGTTTACTTTGAAAAAATTAGAGTGTTCAAAGCAGGCTGTTCGCCTGCATAGTGTTGCATGGAATAATGGAATAGGACCTCGGTTCTATTTTGTTGGTTTTCGGAGCACGAGGTAATGATTAAGAGGGACAGACGGGGGCGTCCGTACTCTGCCGTTAGAGGTGAAATTCTTGGATCGGCGGAAGACGAACTACTGCGAAAGCATTCGCCAAGAATGTTTTCTTTAATCAAGAGCGAAAGTCAGAGGTTCGAAGACGATCAGATACCGTCCTAGTTCTGACTATAAACGATGCCAACTAGCGATCGGGAGGCGTTACCATGACGACCTTTCCGGCAGCTTCCGGGAAACCAAAGTCTTTGGGTTCCGGGGGAAGTATGGTTGCAAAGCTGAAACTTAAAGGAATTGACGGAAGGGCACCACCAGGAGTGGAGCCTGCGGCTTAATTTGACTCAACACGGGGAAACTCACCCGGCCCGGACACAGGTAGGATTGACAGATTGAGAGCTCTTTCTTGATTCTGTGGGTGGTGGTGCATGGCCGTTCTTAGTTGGTGGAGCGATTTGTCTGGTTAATTCCGATAACGAACGAGACTCTGGCATGCTAAATAGTTACGCGACCTTCTCGGTCGGCGTCTAACTTCTTAGAGGGACTAGTGGCGTTTAGCCACACGAGATTGAGCAATAACAGGTCTGTGATGCCCTTAGATGTCCGGGGCCGCACGCGCGCTACACTGAGTGAAGCAGCGAGTGTCTAACCTAGGCCGAAAGGTCCGGGTAACCCGTTGAACCTCATTCGTGATTGGGATAGGGACTTGCAATTGTTTCCCTTGAACGAGGAATTCCCAGTAAGCGCAAGTCATCAACTTGCGTTGATTACGTCCCTGCCCTTTGTACACACCGCCCGTCGCTACTACCGATTGAATGGTTTAGTGAGATCCTTGGATCGGCCCCGTCGCGGCTGGCAACGGCCGCGTCGGCGTGTCGAGAAGACGATCAAACTTGATCATTTAGAGGAAGTAAAAGTCGTAACAAGGTTTCCGTAGGTGAACCTGCGGAAGGATCATTACCGAAGGTGGTGGTAGGCCCCGGCCGACCGCGCACTGAATTGTCTTTGGGTGCCGCCGAGAGGGCGGCCGTCAATCGGGGTTCCGCCCCGTGCGACACGCGTAACACGTTGGCATAGCAAGGCAGCCGAGTGCGATGGTGGCTTCTGGGCACCGCGCTCGATGTGCCGCCGGCCCAGCCCGGCGGTCGCTCGGCGCCGTTTGTTGGTGTTTTTGTGCAGTTGTTGTCGGTGGTGGTTTTGTGGTCGATCCCACAGTGTGACGTCCGCGCGCTTCGGCGCCGGGCGAAACGTCGAGGACGACTCTTAACGGTGGATCACTCGGCTCGCGAGTCGATGAAGGACGCAGCCAAGTGCGAGAAGTAATGTGAATTGCAGAACACATTGAACGTCGACCTTCTGAACGCGAATTGCGGTCTCGGGTCAATCCCGGGACCGCGTCTGCCTCAGGGTCGCGTTCGTCCTCACCCGAGGGCCGTCGCCTGGCCTCTGCGAAGACGGCCGGGCGTCGCCCCAAGTTGAAGCGGTCGCCGAGCTTTCTCGGCGCGACCGCGTGTCCCGTACACCGCCGGCCCCTCGACGTGTTCAACTACGTTCGAGGGGCGGGTCCAGGTCGGTCGGTCCGGTCACGAGATCAAGACCGACCGTGGGCCAAGGCGGCGACGGTACGCGCTCGGTCGGCGCCGGCGGCGACGACTTGCGATGCCAGCGGGCCGTGTAAGAAGCGGCCCGCTTGACACATACGACCTGAGTTCAGGCGAGAGCACCCGCTGAATTTAAGCATATTATTAAGCGGAGGAAAAGAAACCAACAGGGATTCCCTGAGTAACGGCGAGTGAACCGGGAAGAGTCCAGCGTCGAATCTGCGCGCTTTTCGAGCGCGCCGAGTTGTGACGTACGGAAGTCCCAGTGCGGCTGACGGCGAGCGCCGGTGTCCT
>NW_027556689.1:17500-20000 GCF_964204865.1 Styela clava
TTCTCGGTGGCTGGCGGGCGAGAGAGTGCTGCGTCGCCGGCATCGGCGTCGAAAGAAGCCGAGCCGAAAAAAGTTAAAGTACAAACGTGCAAGCATACTAACCTAACCCTAGGTAAGGCATGTCAGAGCGAAAGACAGTAATTTCGAATGAGCCAAGAAAGAGCGGTGCGGGGCCGGTCGGAGCGCACCCTTTTCTCGGTGGCTGGCGGGCGAGAGAGTGCTGCGTCGCCGGCATCGGCGTCGAAAGAAGCCGAGCCGAAAAAAGTTAAAGTACAAACGTGCAAGCATACTAACCTAACCCTAGGTAAGGCATGTCAGAGCGAAAGACAGTAATTTCGAATGAGCCAAGAAAGAGCGGTGCGGGGCCGGTCGGAGCGCACCCTTTTCTCGGTGGCTGGCGGGCGAGAGAGTGCTGCGTCGCCGGCATCGGCGTCGAAAGAAGCCGAGCCGAAAAAAGTTAAAGTACAAACGTGCAAGCATACTAACCTAACCCTAGGTAAGGCATGTCAGAGCGAAAGACAGTAATTTCGAATGAGCCAAGAAAGAGCGGTGCGGGGCCGGTCGGAGCGCACCCTTTTCTCGGTGGCTGGCGGGCGAGAGAGTGCTGCGTCGCCGGCATCGGCGTCGAAAGAAGCCGAGCCGAAAAAAGTTAAAGTACAAACGTGCAAGCATACTAACCTAACCCTAGGTAAGGCATGTCAGAGCGAAAGACAGTAATTTCGAATGAGCCAAGAAAGAGCGGTGCGGGGCCGGTCGGAGCGCACCCTTTTCTCGGTGGCTGGCGGGCGAGAGAGTGCTGCGTCGCCGGCATCGGCGTCGAAAGAAGCCGAGCCGAAAAAAGTTAAAGTACAAACGTGCAAGCATACTAACCTAACCCTAGGTAAGGCATGTCAGAGCGAAAGACAGTAATTTCGAATGAGCCAAGAAAGAGCGGTGCGGGGCCGGTCGGAGCGCACCCTTTTCTCGGTGGCTGGCGGGCGAGAGAGTGCTGCGTCGCCGGCATCGGCGTCGAAAGAAGCCGAGCCGAAAAAAGTTAAAGTACAAACGTGCAAGCATACTAACCTAACCCTAGGTAAGGCATGTCAGAGCGAAAGACAGTAATTTCGAATGAGCCAAGAAAGAGCGGTGCGGGGCCGGTCGGAGCGCACCCTTTTCTCGGTGGCTGGCGGGCGAGAGAGTGCTGCGTCGCCGGCATCGGCGTCGAAAGAAGCCGAGCCGAAAAAAGTTAAAGTACAAACGTGCAAGCATACTAACCTAACCCTAGGTAAGGCATGTCAGAGCGAAAGACAGTAATTTCGAATGAGCCAAGAAAGAGCGGTGCGGGGCCGGTCGGAGCGCACCCTTTTCTCGGTGGCTGGCGGGCGAGAGAGTGCTGCGTCGCCGGCATCGGCGTCGAAAGAAGCCGAGCCGAAAAAAGTTAAAGTACAAACGTGCAAGCATACTAACCTAACCCTAGGTAAGGCATGTCAGAGCGAAAGACAGTAATTTCGAATGAGCCAAGAAAGAGCGGTGCGGGGCCGGTCGGAGCGCACCCTTTTCTCGGTGGCTGGCGGGCGAGAGAGTGCTGCGTCGCCGGCATCGGCGTCGAAAGAAGCCGAGCCAAAAAAAGTTAAAGTACAAACGCGATGCTAATGAGCGAGCCGTTGTCTCGACTAATATGTAGGGGGCGTTCGATCGAGCGTCTGGCTTGAGCGCTTGTCGGCCTAGCAGAACGGTCGCATTGTTATGCCCGGGTTTTAGGCACCGCTGCAGGCGGCCGGCAGAGCTCTTGTTTGTGCGAAACTGAATGGATCGAGCCCGAGAGAGGGCGAGCAAAGAAAAAACGCAAATCGCTCCGCCTGGCACTGCCGGCGAGAGCGTGGACGTCGCGGCCAGCGACTGTCGAAGCTGAGTACGGCCGCAGGCGATCGCCTCGGTCTTAAACGAATGCGACGAGCACGCGCCGGGCGGCCCAGCAAGGGCCGAGCGCAGCTGTCGCAGCTATCTGGTTGATCCTGCCAGTAGTGATATGCTTGTCTCAAAGATTAAGCCATGCAGGTGCAAGTACGAGTTCTCGTAAAGCGAAACTGCGAATGGCTCATTAAATCAGTCTTGGTTTATTTGGTCTCGTAAGCGAAGTGGATAACTGTGGTAATTCTAGAGCTAATACATGCATTAAGCGCCGACTTCGGGAGGCGCGCTTTTATCAGATCAAAACCGACCGGGTTCGTCCTGTGACGTTTGATGACTCTGGATAACCACGCGGATCGTACGGTCTCTGCACCGACGACGTATCATTCAAGTGTCTGCCCTATCAACTGTCGAAGGTACGCTACGTGCCTACCTTTGTGATAACGGGTAACGGGGAATCAGGGTTCGATTCCGGAGAGGGAGCCTGAGAAACGGCTACCACATCCAAGGAAGGCAGCAGGCGCGCAAATTACCCATTCCCGACACGGGGAGGTAGTGACGAAAAATAACAATACAGGACTCTAACGAGGCCCTGTAATTGGAATGAGTA
>NW_027556689.1:27500-30000 GCF_964204865.1 Styela clava
AAACGTGCAAGCATACTAACCTAACCCTAGGTAAGGCATGTCAGAGCGAAAGACAGTAATTTCGAATGAGCCAAGAAAGAGCGGTGCGGGGCCGGTCGGAGCGCACCCTTTTCTCGGTGGCTGGCGGGCGAGAGAGTGCTGCGTCGCCGGCATCGGCGTCGAAAGAAGCCGAGCCGAAAAAAGTTAAAGTACAAACGTGCAAGCATACTAACCTAACCCTAGGTAAGGCATGTCAGAGCGAAAGACAGTAATTTCGAATGAGCCAAGAAAGAGCGGTGCGGGGCCGGTCGGAGCGCACCCTTTTCTCGGTGGCTGGCGGGCGAGAGAGTGCTGCGTCGCCGGCATCGGCGTCGAAAGAAGCCGAGCCGAAAAAAGTTAAAGTACAAACGTGCAAGCATACTAACCTAACCCTAGGTAAGGCATGTCAGAGCGAAAGACAGTAATTTCGAATGAGCCAAGAAAGAGCGGTGCGGGGCCGGTCGGAGCGCACCCTTTTCTCGGTGGCTGGCGGGCGAGAGAGTGCTGCGTCGCCGGCATCGGCGTCGAAAGAAGCCGAGCCGAAAAAAGTTAAAGTACAAACGTGCAAGCATACTAACCTAACCCTAGGTAAGGCATGTCAGAGCGAAAGACAGTAATTTCGAATGAGCCAAGAAAGAGCGGTGCGGGGCCGGTCGGAGCGCACCCTTTTCTCGGTGGCTGGCGGGCGAGAGAGTGCTGCGTCGCCGGCATCGGCGTCGAAAGAAGCCGAGCCGAAAAAAGTTAAAGTACAAACGTGCAAGCATACTAACCTAACCCTAGGTAAGGCATGTCAGAGCGAAAGACAGTAATTTCGAATGAGCCAAGAAAGAGCGGTGCGGGGCCGGTCGGAGCGCACCCTTTTCTCGGTGGCTGGCGGGCGAGAGAGTGCTGCGTCGCCGGCATCGGCGTCGAAAGAAGCCGAGCCGAAAAAAGTTAAAGTACAAACGTGCAAGCATACTAACCTAACCCTAGGTAAGGCATGTCAGAGCGAAAGACAGTAATTTCGAATGAGCCAAGAAAGAGCGGTGCGGGGCCGGTCGGAGCGCACCCTTTTCTCGGTGGCTGGCGGGCGAGAGAGTGCTGCGTCGCCGGCATCGGCGTCGAAAGAAGCCGAGCCAAAAAAAGTTAAAGTACAAACGCGATGCTAATGAGCGAGCCGTTGTCTCGACTAATATGTAGGGGGCGTTCGATCGAGCGTCTGGCTTGAGCGCTTGTCGGCCTAGCAGAACGGTCGCATTGTTATGCCCGGGTTTTAGGCACCGCTGCAGGCGGCCGGCAGAGCTCTTGTTTGTGCGAAACTGAATGGATCGAGCCCGAGAGAGGGCGAGCAAAGAAAAAACGCAAATCGCTCCGCCTGGCACTGCCGGCGAGAGCGTGGACGTCGCGGCCAGCGACTGTCGAAGCTGAGTACGGCCGCAGGCGATCGCCTCGGTCTTAAACGAATGCGACGAGCACGCGCCGGGCGGCCCAGCAAGGGCCGAGCGCAGCTGTCGCAGCTATCTGGTTGATCCTGCCAGTAGTGATATGCTTGTCTCAAAGATTAAGCCATGCAGGTGCAAGTACGAGTTCTCGTAAAGCGAAACTGCGAATGGCTCATTAAATCAGTCTTGGTTTATTTG
This sequence comes from Styela clava, assembly GCF_964204865.1. Taxonomy (NCBI): domain Eukaryota; kingdom Metazoa; phylum Chordata; class Ascidiacea; order Stolidobranchia; family Styelidae; genus Styela; species Styela clava. The sequence continues at coordinate 29,138 of NW_027556689.1, forward strand.
GTCTCGTAAGCGAAGTGGATAACTGTGGTAATTCTAGAGCTAATACATGCATTAAGCGCCGACTTCGGGAGGCGCGCTTTTATCAGATCAAAACCGACCGGGTTCGTCCTGTGACGTTTGATGACTCTGGATAACCACGCGGATCGTACGGTCTCTGCACCGACGACGTATCATTCAAGTGTCTGCCCTATCAACTGTCGAAGGTACGCTACGTGCCTACCTTTGTGATAACGGGTAACGGGGAATCAGGGTTCGATTCCGGAGAGGGAGCCTGAGAAACGGCTACCACATCCAAGGAAGGCAGCAGGCGCGCAAATTACCCATTCCCGACACGGGGAGGTAGTGACGAAAAATAACAATACAGGACTCTAACGAGGCCCTGTAATTGGAATGAGTACATCCTAAAACTCTTAACGAGTATCCATTGGAGGGCAAGTCTGGTGCCAGCAGCCGCGGTAATTCCAGCTCCAACAGTGTATGCTAAAGTTGTTGCGGTTGAAAAGCTCGTAGTTGGATTTTGGGCGAGCGCCGCCGGTCCGTCGCAAGGCGTGTCACTGGTTGCGTTCGCCTCACCTTCGGTTCTCCGTCGGTGCTCTTGACTGAGTGTCGGCGGTGGCCGATAAGTTTACTTTGAAAAAATTAGAGTGTTCAAAGCAGGCTGTTCGCCTGCATAGTGTTGCATGGAATAATGGAATAGGACCTCGGTTCTATTTTGTTGGTTTTCGGAGCACGAGGTAATGATTAAGAGGGACAGACGGGGGCGTCCGTACTCTGCCGTTAGAGGTGAAATTCTTGGATCGGCGGAAGACGAACTACTGCGAAAGCATTCGCCAAGAATGTTTTCTTTAATCAAGAGCGAAAGT